>NW_027618110.1:0-85004 GCF_964187855.1 Myxine glutinosa | reverse complement strand
GTATTAGTGTGGAAAAAAACACTTTTTGCACTTGTGATAGTGTTGAAAAACCACTTTTCGCACTTGTGTTAGTGTTGAAAACCACTTTTCGCACTTGTGTTAGTGTTGAAAAACCACTTTTCGCACTTGTGTTGGTGCAGGAAACCACTTTTGCACTTGTATTAGTGTGGAAAAAACACTTTTCGCACTTGTGTTAGTGTTGAAAAACCACTTTTCGCACTTGTGTTAGTGTTGAAAAACCACTTTTTGCACTTGTGTTGGTGCAGGAAACCACTTTTGCACTTGTATTAGTGTGGAAAAAACACTTTTTGCACATGTGATAGTGTTGAAAAACCACTTTTCGCACTTGTGTTAGTGTTGAAAAACCACTTTTCGCACTTGTGTTGGTGCAGGAAACCACTTTTGCACTTGTATTAGTATGGAAAAACCACTTTTCGCACTTGTGTTAGTGTTGAAAAACCACTTTTTGCACTTGTGTTAGTGTTGAAAAACCACTTTTCGCACTTGTGTTGGTGCAGGAAACCACTTTTGCACTTGTATTAGTGTGGAAAAAACACTTTTTGCACTTGTGATAGTGTTGAAAAACCACTTTTCGCACTTGTGTTAGTGTTGATAAACCACTTTTCGCACTTGTGTTGGTGCAGGAAACCACTTTTGCACTTGTATTAGTGTGGAAAAAACACTTTTCGCACTTGTGTTAGTGTTGAAAAAACACTTTTCGCACTTGTGTTAGTGTTGAAAAACCACTTTTCGCACTTGTGTTGGTGCAGGAAACCACTTTTGCACTTGCATTAGTGTGGAAAATACACTTTTCGCACTTGTGTTAGTGTTGAAAAACCACTTTTCGCACTTGTGTTAGTGTTGAAAAACCACTTTTCGCACTTGTGTTGGTGCAGGAAACCACTTTTGCACTTGTATTAGTGTGGACAAACCACTTTTCGCACTTGTGTTAGTGTTGAAAAACCACTTTTCGCACTTGTGTTAGTGATGAAAAACCACTTTTCGCACTTGTGTTAGTGTGGAAAAACCACTTTTCACACTTGTATTAGTGTGGAAAAAACACTTTTCACACTTGTGATGGTGTTGAAAAACCACTTTTTGCACTTGTGTTAGTGTAGAAAAACCACTTTTCGCACTTGTGTTAGTGTTGAAAAACCACTTTCCACACTTGTGTTGGTGCAGGAAACCACTTTTGCACTTGTATTAGTGTGGAAAAAACACTTTTTGCACTTGTATTAGTGTGGAAAAACCACTTTTCGCACTTGTGTTAGTGTTGAAAAACCACTTTTTGCACCTGTGTTGGTGCAGGAAACCACTTTTGCACTTGTATTAGTGTGGAAAAACCACTTTTCGCACTTGTGTTTGTGTTGAAAAACCACTTTTCGCACTTGTGTTAGTGTTGAAAAACCACTTTTCGCACTTGTGTTAGTGTTGAAAAACCACTTTTCGCACATGTGTTGGTGCAGGAAACGACTTTTGCACTTGTATTAGTGTGGAAAAAACACTTTTCAACACTTGTGTTAGTGTTGAAAAACCACTTTTCGCACTTGTGTTGGTGCAGGAAACCACTTTTGCACTTGTATTAGTATGGAAAAACCACTTTTCGCACTTGTGTTAGTGTTGAAAAACCACTTTTTGCACTTGTGTTAGTGTTGAAAAACCACTTTTCGCACTTGTGTTGGTGCAGGAAACCACTTTTGCACTTGTATTAGTGTGGAAAAAAACACTTTTTGCACTTGTGATAGTGTTGAAAAACCACTTTTCGCACTTGTGTTAGTGTTGATAAACCACTTTTCGCACTTGTGTTGGTGCAGGAAACCACTTTTGCACTTGTATTAGTGTGGAAAAAACACTTTTCGCACTTGTGTTAGTGTTGAAAAAACACTTTTCGCACTTGTGTTAGTGTTGAAAAACCACTTTTCGCACTTGTGTTGGTGCAGGAAACCACTTTTGCACTTGCATTAGTGTGGAAAATACACTTTTCGCACTTGTGTTAGTGTTGAAAAACCACTTTTCGCACTTGTGTTAGTGTTGAAAAACCACTTTTCGCACTTGTGTTGGTGCAGGAAACCACTTTTGCACTTGTATTAGTGTGGACAAACCACTTTTCGCACTTGTGTTAGTGTTGAAAAACCACTTTTCGCACTTGTGTTAGTGATGAAAAACCACTTTTCGCACTTGTGTTAGTGTGGAAAAACCACTTTTCGCACTTGTATTAGTGTGGAAAAAACACTTTTCGCACTTGTGATGGTGTTGAAAAACCACTTTTTGCACTTGTGTTAGTGTAGAAAAACCACTTTTCGCACTTGTGTTAGTGTTGAAAAACCACTTTCCACACTTGTGTTGGTGCAGGAAACCACTTTTGCACTTGTATTAGTGTGGAAAAAACACTTTTTGCACTTGTATTAGTGTGGAAAAACCACTTTTCGCACTTGTGTTAGTGTTGAAAAACCACTTTTTGCACTTGTGTTGGTGCAGGAAACCACTTTTGCACTTGTATTAGTGTGGAAAAACCACTTTTCGCACTTGTGTTTGTGTTGGAAAACCACTTTTCGCACTTGTGTTAGTGTTGAAAAACCACTTTTCGCACTTGTGTTAGTGTTGAAAAACCACTTTTCGCACATGTGTTGGTGCAGGAAACCACTTTTGCACTTGTATTAGTGTGGAAAAAACACTTTTCACACTTGTGTTAGTGTTGAAAAACCACTTTTCGCACTTGTGTTAGTGTTGAAAAACCACTTTTCGCACTTGTGTTGGTGCAGGAAACCACTTTTGCACTTGTATTAGTGTGGAAAAAACACTTTTTGCACTTGTGATAGTGTTGAAAAACCACTTTTCGCACTTGTGTTAGTGTTGAAAAACCACTTTTCGCACTTGTGTTGGTGCAGGAAACCACATTTGCACTTGTATTAGTGTGGAAAAACCACTTTTCGCACTTGTGTTAGTGTTGAAAAACCACTTTTCGCACTTGTGTTTTTGCAGGAAACCACTTTTGCACTTGTATTAGTGTGGAAAAAACACTTTTTGCACTTGTGATAGTGTTGAAAAACCACTTTTCGCACTTGTGTTAGTGTTGAAAAACCACTTTTCGCACTTGTGTTAGTGTTGAAAAACCACTGTTCGCACTTGTGTTGGTGCAGGAAACCACTTTTGCACTTGTATTAGTGTGGAAAAAACACTTTTCGCACTTGTGTTAGTGTTGAAAAACCACTTTTCGCACTTGTGTTAGTGTTGAAAAACCACTTTTTGCACTTGTGTTGGTGCAGGAAACCACTTTTGCACTTGTATTAGTGTGGAAAAAACACTTTTTGCACATGTGATAGTGTTGAAAAACCACTTTTCGCACTTGTGTTAGTGTTGAAAAACCACTTTTCGCACTTGTGTTGGTGCAGGAAACCACTTTTGCACTTGTATTAGTGTGGAAAAACCACTTTTCGCACTTGTGTTAGTGTTGAAAAACCACTTTTTGCACTTGTGTTAGTGTTGAAAAACCACTTTTCACACTTGTGTTGGTGCAGGAAACCACTTTTGCACTTGTATTAGTGTGGAAAAAACACTTTTTGCACTTGTGATAGTGTTGAAAAACCACTTTTCGCACTTGTGTTAGTGTTGAAAAACCACTTTTCGCACTTGTGTTGGTGCAGGAAACCACTTTTGCACTTGTATTAGTGTGGAAAAACCACTTTTCGCACTTGTGTTAGTGTTGAAAAACCACTTTTTGCACTTGTGTTAGTGTTGAAAAACCACTTTTCGCACTTGTGTTGGTGCAGGAAACCACTTTTGCACTTGTATTAGTGTGGAAAAAACACTTTTTGCACTTGTGATAGTGTTGAAAAACCACTTTTCGCACTTGTGTTAGTGTTGAAAAACCACTTTTCGCACTTGTGTTGGTGCAGGAAACCACTTTTGCACTTGTATTAGTGTGGAAAAAACACTTTTCGCACTTGTGTTAGTGTTGAAAAAACACTTTTCGCACTTGTGTTAGTGTTGAAAAACCACTTTTCGCACTTGTGTTGGTGCAGGAAACCACTTTTGCACTTGCATTAGTGTGGAAAATACACTTTTCGCACTTGTGTTAGTGTTGAAAAACCACTTTTCGCACTTGTGTTAGTGTTGAAAAACCACTTTTTGCACTTGTGTTGGTGCAGGAAACCACGTTTGCACTTGTATTAGTGTGGAAAAAACACATTTTGCACTTGTGATAGTGTTGAAAAACCACTTTTCGCACTTGTGTTAGTGTTGAAAAACCACTTTTCGCACTTGTGTTGGTGCAGGAAACCACTTTTGCACTTGTATCAGTGTGGAAAAAACACTTTTCGCACTTGTGTTAGTGTTGAAAAACCACTTTTCGCACTTGTGTTAGTGTTGAAAAACCACTTTTCGCACTTGTGTTGGTGCAGTAAACCACATTTGCACTTGTATTAGTGTGGAAAATACACTTTTCGCATTTGTGTTAGTGTTGAAAAACCACTTTTCGCACTTGTGTTAGTGTTGAAAAACCACTTTTTGCACTTGTGTTGGTGCAGGAAACCACTTTTGCACTTGTATTAGTGTGGAAAAACCACTTTTCGCACTTGTGTTAGTGTTGAAAAACCACTTTTCGCACTTGTGTTAGTGTTGAAAAACCACTTTTCGCACTTGTGTTAGTGTTGAAAAACCACTTTTCGCACTTGTGTTGGTGCAGGAAACCACTTTTGCACTTGTATTAGTGTGGAAAAAACACTTTTAGCACTTGTGTTAGTGTTGAAAAACCACTTTTCGCACTTGTGTTAGTGTTGAAAAACCACTTTTCACACTTGTGTTGGTGCAGGAAACCACTTTTGCACTTGTATTAGTGTGGAAAAAACACTTTTGCACTTGTGATAGTGTTGAAAAACCACTTTTCGCACTTGTGTTAGTGTTGAAAAACCACTTTTCGCACTTGTGTTGGTGCAGGAAACCACATTTGCACTTGTATTAGTGTGGAAAAACCACTTTTCGCACTTGTGTTAGTGTTGAAAAACCACTTTTCGCACTTGTGTTTTTGCAGGAAACCACTTTTGCACTTGTATTAGTGTGGAAAAAACACTTTTTGCACTTGTGATAGTGTTGAAAAACCACTTTTCGCACTTGTGTTAGTGTTGAAAAACCACTTTTCGCACTTGTGTTAGTGTTGAAAAACCACTTTTCGCACTTGTGTTGGTGCAGGAAACCACTTTTGCACTTGTATTAGTGTGGAAAAAACACTTTTCGCACTTGTGTTAGTGTTGAAAAACCACTTTTCGCACTTGTGTTAGTGTTGAAAAACCACTTTTTGCACTTGTGTTGGTGCAGGAAACCACTTTTGCACTTGTATTAGTGTGGAAAAAACACTTTTTGCACATGTGATAGTGTTGAAAAACCACTTTTCGCACTTGTGTTAGTGTTGAAAAACCACTTTTCGCACTTGTGTTGGTGCAGGAAACCACTTTTGCACTTGTATTAGTATGGAAAAACCACTTTTCGCACTTGTGTTAGTGTTGAAAAACCACTTTTTGCACTTGTGTTAGTGTTGAAAAACCACTTTTCGCACTTGTGTTGGTGCAGGAAACCACTTTTGCACTTGTATTAGTGTGGAAAAAACACTTTTTGCACTTGTGATAGTGTTGAAAAACCACTTTTCGCACTTGTGTTAGTGTTGATAAACCACTTTTCGCACTTGTGTTGGTGCAGGAAACCACTTTTGCACTTGTATTAGTGTGGAAAAAACACTTTTCGCACATGTGTTAGTGTTGAAAAAACACTTTTCGCACTTGTGTTAGTGTTGAAAAACCACTTTTCGCACTTGTGTTGGTGCAGGAAACCACTTTTGCACTTGCATTAGTGTGGAAAATACACTTTTCGCACTTGTGTTAGTGTTGAAAAACCACTTTTCGCACTTGTGTTAGTGTTGAAAAACCACTTTTCGCACTTGTGTTGGTGCAGGAAACCACTTTTGCACTTGTATTAGTGTGGACAAACCACTTTTCGCACTTGTGTTAGTGTTGAAAAACCACTTTTCGCACTTGTGTTAGTGATGAAAAACCACTTTTCGCACTTGTGTTAGTGTGGAAAAACCACTTTTCACACTTGTATTAGTGTGGAAAAAACACTTTTCACACTTGTGATGGTGTTGAAAAACCACTTTTTGCACTTGTGTTAGTGTAGAAAAACCACTTTTCGCACTTGTGTTAGTGTTGAAAAACCACTTTCCACACTTGTGTTGGTGCAGGAAACCACTTTTGCACTTGTATTAGTGTGGAAAAAACACTTTTTGCACTTGTATTAGTGTGGAAAAACCACTTTTCGCACTTGTGTTAGTGTTGAAAAACCACTTTTTGCACCTGTGTTGGTGCAGGAAACCACTTTTGCACTTGTATTAGTGTGGAAAAACCACTTTTCGCACTTGTGTTTGTGTTGAAAAACCACTTTTCGCACTTGTGTTAGTGTTGAAAAACCACTTTTCGCACTTGTGTTAGTGTTGAAAAACCACTTTTCGCACATGTGTTGGTGCAGGAAACGACTTTTGCACTTGTATTAGTGTGGAAAAAACACTTTTCACACTTGTGTTAGTGTTGAAAAACCACTTTTCGCACTTGTGTTTTTGCAGGAAACCACTTTTGCACTTGTATTAGTGTGGAAAAAACACTTTTTGCACTTGTGATAGTGTTGAAAAACCACTTTTCGCACTTGTGTTAGTGTTGAAAAACCACTTTTCGCACTTGTGTTAGTGTTGAAAAACCACTTTTCGCACTTGTGTTGGTGCAGGAAACCACTTTTGCACTTGTATTAGTGTGGAAAAAACACTTTTCGCACTTGTGTTAGTGTTGAAAAACCACTTTTCGCACTTGTGTTAGTGTTGAAAAACCACTTTTTGCACTTGTGTTGGTGCAGGAAACCACTTTTGCACTTGTATTAGTGTGGAAAAAACACTTTTTGCACATGTGATAGTGTTGAAAAACCACTTTTCGCACTTGTGTTAGTGTTGAAAAACCACTTTTCGCACTTGTGTTGGTGCAGGAAACCACTTTTGCACTTGTATTAGTGTGGAAAAACCACTTTTCGCACTTGTGTTAGTGTTGAAAAACCACTTTTTGCACTTGTGTTAGTGTTGAAAAACCACTTTTCACACTTGTGTTGGTGCAGGAAACCACTTTTGCACTTGTATTAGTGTGGAAAAAACACTTTTTGCACTTGTGATAGTGTTGAAAAACCACTTTTCGCACTTGTGTTAGTGTTGAAAAACCACTTTTCGCACTTGTGTTGGTGCAGGAAACCACTTTTGCACTTGTATTAGTGTGGAAAAACCACTTTTCGCACTTGTGTTAGTGTTGAAAAACCACTTTTTGCACTTGTGTTAGTGTTGAAAAACCACTTTTCGCACTTGTGTTGGTGCAGGAAACCACTTTTGCACTTGTATTAGTGTGGAAAAAACACTTTTTGCACTTGTGATAGTGTTGAAAAACCACTTTTCGCACTTGTGTTAGTGTTGAAAAACCACTTTTCGCACTTGTGTTGGTGCAGGAAACCACTTTTGCACTTGTATTAGTGTGGAAAAAACACTTTTCGCACTTGTGTTAGTGTTGAAAAAACACTTTTCGCACTTGTGTTAGTGTTGAAAAACCACTTTTCGCACTTGTGTTGGTGCAGGAAACCACTTTTGCACTTGCATTAGTGTGGAAAATACACTTTTCGCACTTGTGTTAGTGTTGAAAAACCACTTTTCGCACTTGTGTTAGTGTTGAAAAACCACTTTTTGCACTTGTGTTGGTGCAGGAAACCACGTTTGCACTTGTATTAGTGTGGAAAAAACACATTTTGCACTTGTGATAGTGTTGAAAAACCACTTTTCGCACTTGTGTTAGTGTTGAAAAACCACTTTTCGCACTTGTGTTGGTGCAGGAAACCACTTTTGCACTTGTATCAGTGTGGAAAAAACACTTTTCGCACTTGTGTTAGTGTTGAAAAACCACTTTTCGCACTTGTGTTAGTGTTGAAAAACCACTTTTCGCACTTGTGTTGGTGCAGTAAACCACATTTGCACTTGTATTAGTGTGGAAAATACACTTTTCGCATTTGTGTTAGTGTTGAAAAACCACTTTTCGCACTTGTGTTAGTGTTGAAAAACCACTTTTTGCACTTGTGTTGGTGCAGGAAACCACTTTTGCACTTGTATTAGTGTGGAAAAACCACTTTTCGCACTTGTGTTAGTGTTGAAAAACCACTTTTCGCACTTGTGTTAGTGTTGAAAAACCACTTTTCGCACTTGTGTTAGTGTTGAAAAACCACTTTTCGCACTTGTGTTGGTGCAGGAAACCACTTTTGCACTTGTATTAGTGTGGAAAAAACACTTTTAGCACTTGTGTTAGTGTTGAAAAACCACTTTTCGCACTTGTGTTAGTGTTGAAAAACCACTTTTCACACTTGTGTTGGTGCAGGAAACCACTTTTGCACTTGTATTAGTGTGGAAAAAACACTTTTGCACTTGTGATAGTGTTGAAAAACCACTTTTCGCACTTGTGTTAGTGTTGAAAAACCACTTTTCGCACTTGTGTTGGTGCAGGAAACCACATTTGCACTTGTATTAGTGTGGAAAAACCACTTTTCGCACTTGTGTTAGTGTTGAAAAACCACTTTTCGCACTTGTGTTTTTGCAGGAAACCACTTTTGCACTTGTATTAGTGTGGAAAAAACACTTTTTGCACTTGTGATAGTGTTGAAAAACCACTTTTCGCACTTGTGTTAGTGTTGAAAAACCACTTTTCGCACTTGTGTTAGTGTTGAAAAACCACTTTTCGCACTTGTGTTGGTGCAGGAAACCACTTTTGCACTTGTATTAGTGTGGAAAAAACACTTTTCGCACTTGTGTTAGTGTTGAAAAACCACTTTTCGCACTTGTGTTAGTGTTGAAAAACCACTTTTTGCACTTGTGTTGGTGCAGGAAACCACTTTTGCACTTGTATTAGTGTGGAAAAAACACTTTTTGCACATGTGATAGTGTTGAAAAACCACTTTTCGCACTTGTGTTAGTGTTGAAAAACCACTTTTCGCACTTGTGTTGGTGCAGGAAACCACTTTTGCACTTGTATTAGTATGGAAAAACCACTTTTCGCACTTGTGTTAGTGTTGAAAAACCACTTTTTGCACTTGTGTTAGTGTTGAAAAACCACTTTTCGCACTTGTGTTGGTGCAGGAAACCACTTTTGCACTTGTATTAGTGTGGAAAAAACACTTTTTGCACTTGTGATAGTGTTGAAAAACCACTTTTCGCACTTGTGTTAGTGTTGATAAACCACTTTTCGCACTTGTGTTGGTGCAGGAAACCACTTTTGCACTTGTATTAGTGTGGAAAAAACACTTTTCGCACTTGTGTTAGTGTTGAAAAAACACTTTTCGCACTTGTGTTAGTGTTGAAAAACCACTTTTCGCACTTGTGTTGGTGCAGGAAACCACTTTTGCACTTGCATTAGTGTGGAAAATACACTTTTCGCACTTGTGTTAGTGTTGAAAAACCACTTTTCGCACTTGTGTTAGTGTTGAAAAACCACTTTTCGCACTTGTGTTGGTGCAGGAAACCACTTTTGCACTTGTATTAGTGTGGAAAAAACACTTTTAGCACTTGTGTTAGTGTTGAAAAACCACTTTTCGCACTTGTGTTAGTGTTGAAAAACCACTTTTCACACTTGTGTTGGTGCAGGAAACCACTTTTGCACTTGTATTAGTGTGGAAAAAACACTTTTGCACTTGTGATAGTGTTGAAAAACCACTTTTCGCACTTGTGTTAGTGTTGAAAAACCACTTTTCGCACTTGTGTTGGTGCAGGAAACCACATTTGCACTTGTATTAGTGTGGAAAAACCACTTTTCGCACTTGTGTTAGTGTTGAAAAACCACTTTTCGCACTTGTGTTTTTGCAGGAAACCACTTTTGCACTTGTATTAGTGTGGAAAAAACACTTTTTGCACTTGTGATAGTGTTGAAAAACCACTTTTCGCACTTGTGTTAGTGTTGAAAAACCACTTTTCGCACTTGTGTTAGTGTTGAAAAACCACTTTTCGCACTTGTGTTGGTGCAGGAAACCACTTTTGCACTTGTATTAGTGTGGAAAAAACACTTTTCGCACTTGTGTTAGTGTTGAAAAACCACTTTTCGCACTTGTGTTAGTGTTGAAAAACCACTTTTTGCACTTGTGTTGGTGCAGGAAACCACTTTTGCACTTGTATTAGTGTGGAAAAAACACTTTTTGCACATGTGATAGTGTTGAAAAACCACTTTTCGCACTTGTGTTAGTGTTGAAAAACCACTTTTCGCACTTGTGTTGGTGCAGGAAACCACTTTTGCACTTGTATTAGTATGGAAAAACCACTTTTCGCACTTGTGTTAGTGTTGAAAAACCACTTTTTGCACTTGTGTTAGTGTTGAAAAACCACTTTTCGCACTTGTGTTGGTGCAGGAAACCACTTTTGCACTTGTATTAGTGTGGAAAAAACACTTTTTGCACTTGTGATAGTGTTGAAAAACCACTTTTCGCACTTGTGTTAGTGTTGATAAACCACTTTTCGCACTTGTGTTGGTGCAGGAAACCACTTTTGCACTTGTATTAGTGTGGAAAAAACACTTTTCGCACATGTGTTAGTGTTGAAAAAACACTTTTCGCACTTGTGTTAGTGTTGAAAAACCACTTTTCGCACTTGTGTTGGTGCAGGAAACCACTTTTGCACTTGCATTAGTGTGGAAAATACACTTTTCGCACTTGTGTTAGTGTTGAAAAACCACTTTTCGCACTTGTGTTAGTGTTGAAAAACCACTTTTCGCACTTGTGTTGGTGCAGGAAACCACTTTTGCACTTGTATTAGTGTGGACAAACCACTTTTCGCACTTGTGTTAGTGTTGAAAAACCACTTTTCGCACTTGTGTTAGTGATGAAAAACCACTTTTCGCACTTGTGTTAGTGTGGAAAAACCACTTTTCACACTTGTATTAGTGTGGAAAAAACACTTTTCACACTTGTGATGGTGTTGAAAAACCACTTTTTGCACTTGTGTTAGTGTAGAAAAACCACTTTTCGCACTTGTGTTAGTGTTGAAAAACCACTTTCCACACTTGTGTTGGTGCAGGAAACCACTTTTGCACTTGTATTAGTGTGGAAAAAACACTTTTTGCACTTGTATTAGTGTGGAAAAACCACTTTTCGCACTTGTGTTAGTGTTGAAAAACCACTTTTTGCACCTGTGTTGGTGCAGGAAACCACTTTTGCACTTGTATTAGTGTGGAAAAACCACTTTTCGCACTTGTGTTTGTGTTGAAAAACCACTTTTCGCACTTGTGTTAGTGTTGAAAAACCACTTTTCGCACTTGTGTTAGTGTTGAAAAACCACTTTTCGCACATGTGTTGGTGCAGGAAACGACTTTTGCACTTGTATTAGTGTGGAAAAAACACTTTTCACACTTGTGTTAGTGTTGAAAAACCACTTTTCGCACTTGTGTTTTTGCAGGAAACCACTTTTGCACTTGTATTAGTGTGGAAAAAACACTTTTTGCACTTGTGATAGTGTTGAAAAACCACTTTTCGCACTTGTGTTAGTGTTGAAAAACCACTTTTCGCACTTGTGTTAGTGTTGAAAAACCACTTTTCGCACTTGTGTTGGTGCAGGAAACCACTTTTGCACTTGTATTAGTGTGGAAAAAACACTTTTCGCACTTGTGTTAGTGTTGAAAAACCACTTTTCGCACTTGTGTTAGTGTTGAAAAACCACTTTTTGCACTTGTGTTGGTGCAGGAAACCACTTTTGCACTTGTATTAGTGTGGAAAAAACACTTTTTGCACATGTGATAGTGTTGAAAAACCACTTTTCGCACTTGTGTTAGTGTTGAAAAACCACTTTTCGCACTTGTGTTGGTGCAGGAAACCACTTTTGCACTTGTATTAGTGTGGAAAAACCACTTTTCGCACTTGTGTTAGTGTTGAAAAACCACTTTTTGCACTTGTGTTAGTGTTGAAAAACCACTTTTCACACTTGTGTTGGTGCAGGAAACCACTTTTGCACTTGTATTAGTGTGGAAAAAACACTTTTTGCACTTGTGATAGTGTTGAAAAACCACTTTTCGCACTTGTGTTAGTGTTGAAAAACCACTTTTCGCACTTGTGTTGGTGCAGGAAACCACTTTTGCACTTGTATTAGTGTGGAAAAACCACTTTTCGCACTTGTGTTAGTGTTGAAAAACCACTTTTTGCACTTGTGTTAGTGTTGAAAAACCACTTTTCGCACTTGTGTTGGTGCAGGAAACCACTTTTGCACTTGTATTAGTGTGGAAAAAACACTTTTTGCACTTGTGATAGTGTTGAAAAACCACTTTTCGCACTTGTGTTAGTGTTGAAAAACCACTTTTCGCACTTGTGTTGGTGCAGGAAACCACTTTTGCACTTGTATTAGTGTGGAAAAAACACTTTTCGCACTTGTGTTAGTGTTGAAAAAACACTTTTCGCACTTGTGTTAGTGTTGAAAAACCACTTTTCGCACTTGTGTTGGTGCAGGAAACCACTTTTGCACTTGCATTAGTGTGGAAAATACACTTTTCGCACTTGTGTTAGTGTTGAAAAACCACTTTTCGCACTTGTGTTAGTGTTGAAAAACCACTTTTTGCACTTGTGTTGGTGCAGGAAACCACGTTTGCACTTGTATTAGTGTGGAAAAAACACATTTTGCACTTGTGATAGTGTTGAAAAACCACTTTTCGCACTTGTGTTAGTGTTGAAAAACCACTTTTCGCACTTGTGTTGGTGCAGGAAACCACTTTTGCACTTGTATCAGTGTGGAAAAAACACTTTTCGCACTTGTGTTAGTGTTGAAAAACCACTTTTCGCACTTGTGTTAGTGTTGAAAAACCACTTTTCGCACTTGTGTTGGTGCAGTAAACCACATTTGCACTTGTATTAGTGTGGAAAATACACTTTTCGCATTTGTGTTAGTGTTGAAAAACCACTTTTCGCACTTGTGTTAGTGTTGAAAAACCACTTTTTGCACTTGTGTTGGTGCAGGAAACCACTTTTGCACTTGTATTAGTGTGGAAAAACCACTTTTCGCACTTGTGTTAGTGTTGAAAAACCACTTTTCGCACTTGTGTTAGTGTTGAAAAACCACTTTTCGCACTTGTGTTAGTGTTGAAAAACCACTTTTCGCACTTGTGTTGGTGCAGGAAACCACTTTTGCACTTGTATTAGTGTGGAAAAAACACTTTTAGCACTTGTGTTAGTGTTGAAAAACCACTTTTCGCACTTGTGTTAGTGTTGAAAAACCACTTTTCACACTTGTGTTGGTGCAGGAAACCACTTTTGCACTTGTATTAGTGTGGAAAAAACACTTTTGCACTTGTGATAGTGTTGAAAAACCACTTTTCGCACTTGTGTTAGTGTTGAAAAACCACTTTTCGCACTTGTGTTGGTGCAGGAAACCACATTTGCACTTGTATTAGTGTGGAAAAACCACTTTTCGCACTTGTGTTAGTGTTGAAAAACCACTTTTCGCACTTGTGTTTTTGCAGGAAACCACTTTTGCACTTGTATTAGTGTGGAAAAAACACTTTTTGCACTTGTGATAGTGTTGAAAAACCACTTTTCGCACTTGTGTTAGTGTTGAAAAACCACTTTTCGCACTTGTGTTAGTGTTGAAAAACCACTTTTCGCACTTGTGTTGGTGCAGGAAACCACTTTTGCACTTGTATTAGTGTGGAAAAAACACTTTTCGCACTTGTGTTAGTGTTGAAAAACCACTTTTCGCACTTGTGTTAGTGTTGAAAAACCACTTTTTGCACTTGTGTTGGTGCAGGAAACCACTTTTGCACTTGTATTAGTGTGGAAAAAACACTTTTTGCACATGTGATAGTGTTGAAAAACCACTTTTCGCACTTGTGTTAGTGTTGAAAAACCACTTTTCGCACTTGTGTTGGTGCAGGAAACCACTTTTGCACTTGTATTAGTATGGAAAAACCACTTTTCGCACTTGTGTTAGTGTTGAAAAACCACTTTTTGCACTTGTGTTAGTGTTGAAAAACCACTTTTCGCACTTGTGTTGGTGCAGGAAACCACTTTTGCACTTGTATTAGTGTGGAAAAAACACTTTTTGCACTTGTGATAGTGTTGAAAAACCACTTTTCGCACTTGTGTTAGTGTTGATAAACCACTTTTCGCACTTGTGTTGGTGCAGGAAACCACTTTTGCACTTGTATTAGTGTGGAAAAAACACTTTTCGCACTTGTGTTAGTGTTGAAAAAACACTTTTCGCACTTGTGTTAGTGTTGAAAAACCACTTTTCGCACTTGTGTTGGTGCAGGAAACCACTTTTGCACTTGCATTAGTGTGGAAAATACACTTTTCGCACTTGTGTTAGTGTTGAAAAACCACTTTTCGCACTTGTGTTAGTGTTGAAAAACCACTTTTCGCACTTGTGTTGGTGCAGGAAACCACTTTTGCACTTGTATTAGTGTGGACAAACCACTTTTCGCACTTGTGTTAGTGTTGAAAAACCACTTTTCGCACTTGTGTTAGTGATGAAAAACCACTTTTCGCACTTGTGTTAGTGTGGAAAAACCACTTTTCGCACTTGTATTAGTGTGGAAAAAACACTTTTCACACTTGTGATGGTGTTGAAAAACCACTTTTTGCACTTGTGTTAGTGTAGAAAAACCACTTTTCGCACTTGTGTTAGTGTTGAAAAACCACTTTCCACACTTGTGTTGGTGCAGGAAACCACTTTTGCACTTGTATTAGTGTGGAAAAAACACTTTTTGCACTTGTATTAGTGTGGAAAAACCACTTTTCGCACTTGTGTTAGTGTTGAAAAACCACTTTTTGCACTTGTGTTGGTGCAGGAAACCACTTTTGCACTTGTATTAGTGTGGAAAAACCACTTTTCGCACTTGTGTTTGTGTTGAAAAACCACTTTTCGCACTTGTGTTAGTGTTGAAAAACCACTTTTCGCACTTGTGTTAGTGTTGAAAAACCACTTTTCGCACATGTGTTGGTGCAGGAAACCACTTTTGCACTTGTATTAGTGTGGAAAAAACACTTTTCACACTTGTGTTAGTGTTGAAAAACCACTTTTCGCACTTGTGTTTTTGCAGGAAACCACTTTTGCACTTGTATTAGTGTGGAAAAAACACTTTTTGCACTTGTGATAGTGTTGAAAAACCACTTTTCGCACTTGTGTTAGTGTTGAAAAACCACTTTTCGCACTTGTGTTAGTGTTGAAAAACCACTTTTCGCACTTGTGTTGGTGCAGGAAACCACTTTTGCACTTGTATTAGTGTGGAAAAAACACTTTTCGCACTTGTGTTAGTGTTGAAAAACCACTTTTCGCACTTGTGTTAGTGTTGAAAAACCACTTTTTGCACTTGTGTTGGTGCAGGAAACCACTTTTGCACTTGTATTAGTGTGGAAAAAACACTTTTTGCACATGTGATAGTGTTGAAAAACCACTTTTCGCACTTGTGTTAGTGTTGAAAAACCACTTTTCGCACTTGTGTTGGTGCAGGAAACCACTTTTGCACTTGTATTAGTGTGGAAAAACCACTTTTCGCACTTGTGTTAGTGTTGAAAAACCACTTTTTGCACTTGTGTTAGTGTTGAAAAAACACTTTTCACACTTGTGTTGGTGCAGGAAACCACTTTTGCACTTGTATTAGTGTGGAAAAAACACTTTTTGCACTTGTGATAGTGTTGAAAAACCACTTTTCGCACTTGTGTTAGTGTTGAAAAACCACTTTTCGCACTTGTGTTGGTGCAGGAAACCACTTTTGCACTTGTATTAGTGTGGAAAAACCACTTTTCGCACTTGTGTTAGTGTTGAAAAACCACTTTTTGCACTTGTGTTAGTGTTGAAAAACCACTTTTCGCACTTGTGTTGGTGCAGGAAACCACTTTTGCACTTGTATTAGTGTGGAAAAAACACTTTTTGCACTTGTGATAGTGTTGAAAAACCACTTTTCGCACTTGTGTTAGTGTTGAAAAACCACTTTTCGCACTTGTGTTGGTGCAGGAAACCACTTTTGCACTTGTATTAGTGTGGAAAAAACACTTTTCGCACTTGTGTTAGTGTTGAAAAAACACTTTTCGCACTTGTGTTAGTGTTGAAAAACCACTTTTCGCACTTGTGTTGGTGCAGGAAACCACTTTTGCACTTGCATTAGTGTGGAAAATACACTTTTCGCACTTGTGTTAGTGTTGAAAAACCACTTTTCGCACTTGTGTTAGTGTTGAAAAACCACTTTTTGCACTTGTGTTGGTGCAGGAAACCACGTTTGCACTTGTATTAGTGTGGAAAAAACACATTTTGCACTTGTGATAGTGTTGAAAAACCACTTTTCGCACTTGTGTTAGTGTTGAAAAACCACTTTTCGCACTTGTGTTGGTGCAGGAAACCACTTTTGCACTTGTATCAGTGCGGAAAAAACACTTTTCGCACTTGTGTTAGTGTTGAAAAACCACTTTTCGCACTTGTGTTAGTGTTGAAAAACCACTTTTCGCACTTGTGTTGGTGCAGTAAACCACATTTGCACTTGTATTAGTGTGGAAAATACACTTTTCGCATTTGTGTTAGTGTTGAAAAACCACTTTTCGCACTTGTGTTAGTGTTGAAAAACCACTTTTTGCACTTGTGTTGGTGCAGGAAACCACTTTTGCACTTGTATTAGTGTGGAAAAACCACTTTTCGCACTTGTGTTAGTGTTGAAAAACCACTTTTCGCACTTGTGTTAGTGTTGAAAAACCACTTTTCGCACTTGTGTTAGTGTTGAAAAACCACTTTTCGCACTTGTGTTGGTGCAGGAAACCACTTTTGCACTTGTATTAGTGTGGAAAAAACACTTTTAGCACTTGTGTTAGTGTTGAAAAACCACTTTTCGCACTTGTGTTAGTGTTGAAAAACCACTTTTCACACTTGTGTTGGTGCAGGAAACCACTTTTGCACTTGTATTAGTGTGGAAAAAACACTTTTGCACTTGTGATAGTGTTGAAAAACCACTTTTCGCACTTGTGTTAGTGTTGAAAAACCACTTTTCGCACTTGTGTTGGTGCAGGAAACCACATTTGCACTTGTATTAGTGTGGAAAAACCACTTTTCGCACTTGTGTTAGTGTTGAAAAACCACTTTTCGCACTTGTGTTTTTGCAGGAAACCACTTTTGCACTTGTATTAGTGTGGAAAAAACACTTTTTGCACTTGTGATAGTGTTGAAAAACCACTTTTCGCACTTGTGTTAGTGTTGAAAAACCACTTTTCGCACTTGTGTTAGTGTTGAAAAACCACTTTTCGCACTTGTGTTGGTGCAGGAAACCACTTTTGCACTTGTATTAGTGTGGAAAAAACACTTTTCGCACTTGTGTTAGTGTTGAAAAACCACTTTTCGCACTTGTGTTAGTGTTGAAAAACCACTTTTTGCACTTGTGTTGGTGCAGGAAACCACTTTTGCACTTGTATTAGTGTGGAAAAAACACTTTTTGCACATGTGATAGTGTTGAAAAACCACTTTTCGCACTTGTGTTAGTGTTGAAAAACCACTTTTCGCACTTGTGTTGGTGCAGGAAACCACTTTTGCACTTGTATTAGTATGGAAAAACCACTTTTCGCACTTGTGTTAGTGTTGAAAAACCACTTTTTGCACTTGTGTTAGTGTTGAAAAACCACTTTTCGCACTTGTGTTGGTGCAGGAAACCACTTTTGCACTTGTATTAGTGTGGAAAAAACACTTTTTGCACTTGTGATAGTGTTGAAAAACCACTTTTCGCACTTGTGTTAGTGTTGATAAACCACTTTTCGCACTTGTGTTGGTGCAGGAAACCACTTTTGCACTTGTATTAGTGTGGAAAAAACACTTTTCGCACTTGTGTTAGTGTTGAAAAAACACTTTTCGCACTTGTGTTAGTGTTGAAAAACCACTTTTCGCACTTGTGTTGGTGCAGGAAACCACTTTTGCACTTGCATTAGTGTGGAAAATACACTTTTCGCACTTGTGTTAGTGTTGAAAAACCACTTTTCGCACTTGTGTTAGTGTTGAAAAACCACTTTTCGCACTTGTGTTGGTGCAGGAAACCACTTTTGCACTTGTATTAGTGTGGACAAACCACTTTTCGCACTTGTGTTAGTGTTGAAAAACCACTTTTCGCACTTGTGTTAGTGATGAAAAACCACTTTTCGCACTTGTGTTAGTGTGGAAAAACCACTTTTCGCACTTGTATTAGTGTGGAAAAAACACTTTTCGCACTTGTGATGGTGTTGAAAAACCACTTTTTGCACTTGTGTTAGTGTAGAAAAACCACTTTTCGCACTTGTGTTAGTGTTGAAAAACCACTTTCCACACTTGTGTTGGTGCAGGAAACCACTTTTGCACTTGTATTAGTGTGGAAAAAACACTTTTTGCACTTGTATTAGTGTGGAAAAACCACTTTTCGCACTTGTGTTAGTGTTGAAAAACCACTTTTTGCACTTGTGTTGGTGCAGGAAACCACTTTTGCACTTGTATTAGTGTGGAAAAACCACTTTTCGCACTTGTGTTTGTGTTGAAAAACCACTTTTCGCACTTGTGTTAGTGTTGAAAAACCACTTTTCGCACTTGTGTTAGTGTTGAAAAACCACTTTTCGCACATGTGTTGGTGCAGGAAACCACTTTTGCACTTGTATTAGTGTGGAAAAAACACTTTTCACACTTGTGTTAGTGTTGAAAAACCACTTTTCGCACTTGTGTTAGTGTTGAAAAACCACTTTTCGCACTTGTGTTGGTGCAGGAAACCACTTTTGCACTTGTATTAGTGTGGAAAAAACACTTTTTGCACTTGTGATAGTGTTGAAAAACCACTTTTCGCACTTGTGTTAGTGTTGAAAAACCACTTTTCGCACTTGTGTTGGTGCAGGAAACCACATTTGCACTTGTATTAGTGTGGAAAAACCACTTTTCGCACTTGTGTTAGTGTTGAAAAACCACTTTTCGCACTTGTGTTTTTGCAGGAAACCACTTTTGCACTTGTATTAGTGTGGAAAAAACACTTTTTGCACTTGTGATACTGTTGAAAAACCACTTTTCGCACTTGTGTTAGTGTTGAAAAACCACTTTTCGCACTTGTGTTAGTGCAGGAAACCACTTTTGCACTTGTGTTGGTGCAGGAAACCACTTTTGCACTTGTATTAGTGTTGAAAAACCACTTTTCGCACTTGTGTTAGTGTTGAAAAACCACTTTTTGCACTTGTGTTGGTGCAGGAAACCACTTTTGCACTTGTATTAGTGTGGAAAAAACACTTTTTGCACATGTGATAGTGTTGAAAAACCACTTTTCGCACTTGTGTTAGTGTTGAAAAACCACTTTTCGCACTTGTGTTGGTGCAGGAAACCACTTTTGCACTTGTATTAGTGTGGAAAAACCACTTTTCGCACTTGTGTTAGTGTTGAAAAACCACTTTTTGCACTTGTGTTAGTGTTGAAAAACCACTTTTCACACTTGTGTTGGTGCAGGAAACCACTTTTGCACTTGTATTAGTGTGGAAAAAACACTTTTTGCACTTGTGATAGTGTTGAAAAACCACTTTTCGCACTTGTGTTAGTGTTGAAAAACCACTTTTCGCACTTGTGTTGGTGCAGGAAACCACTTTTGCACTTGTATTAGTGTGGAAAAAACACTTTTCGCACTTGTGTTAGTGTTGAAAAAACACTTTTCGCACTTGTGTTAGTGTTGAAAAACCACTTTTCGCACTTGTGTTGGTGCAGGAAACCACTTTTGCACTTGCATTAGTGTGGAAAATACACTTTTCGCACTTGTGTTAGTGTTGAAAAACCACTTTTCGCACTTGTGTTAGTGTTGAAAAACCACTTTTTGCACTTGTGTTGGTGCAGGAAACCACGTTTGCACTTGTATTAGTGTGGAAAAAACACATTTTGCACTTGTGATAGTGTTGAAAAACCACTTTTCGCACTTGTGTTAGTGTTGAAAAACCACTTTTCGCACTTGTGTTGGTGCAGGAAACCACTTTTGCACTTGTATCAGTGTGGAAAAAACACTTTTCGCACTTGTGTTAGTGTTGAAAAACCACTTTTCGCACTTGTGTTAGTGTTGAAAAACCACTTTTCGCACTTGTGTTGGTGCAGTAAACCACATTTGCACTTGTATTAGTGTGGAAAATACACTTTTCGCATTTGTGTTAGTGTTGAAAAACCACTTTTCGCACTTGTGTTAGTGTTGAAAAACCACTTTTTGCACTTGTGTTGGTGCAGGAAACCACTTTTGCACTTGTATTAGTGTGGAAAAACCACTTTTCGCACTTGTGTTAGTGTTGAAAAACCACTTTTCGCACTTGTGTTAGTGTTGAAAAACCACTTTTCGCACTTGTGTTAGTGTTGAAAAACCACTTTTCGCACTTGTGTTGGTGCAGGAAACCACTTTTGCACTTGTATTAGTGTGGAAAAAACACTTTTAGCACTTGTGTTAGTGTTGAAAAACCACTTTTCGCACTTGTGTTAGTGTTGAAAAACCACTTTTCACACTTGTGTTGGTGCAGGAAACCACTTTTGCACTTGTATTAGTGTGGAAAAAACACTTTTTGCACTTGTGATAGTGTTGAAAAACCACTTTTCGCACTTGTGTTAGTGTTGAAAAACCACTTTTCGCACTTGTGTTGGTGCAGGAAACCACATTTGCACTTGTATTAGTGTGGAAAAACCACTTTTCGCACTTGTGTTAGTGTTGAAAAACCACTTTTCGCACTTGTGTTTTTGCAGGAAACCACTTTTGCACTTGTATTAGTGTGGCAAAAACACTTTTTGCACTTGTGATAATGTTGAAAAACCACTTTTCGCACTTGTGTTAGTGTTGAAAAACCACTTTTCGCACTTGTGTTAGTGTTGAAAAACCACTTTTCGCACTTGTGTTGGTGCAGGAAACCACTTTTGCACTTGTATTAGTGTGGAAAAAACACTTTTCGCACTTGTGTTAGTGTTGAAAAACCACTTTTCGCACTTGTGTTAGTGTTGAAAAACCACTTTTTGCACTTGTGTTGGTGCAGGAAACCACTTTTGCACTTGTATTAGTGTGGAAAAAACACTTTTTGCACATGTGATAGTGTTGAAAAACCACTTTTCGCACTTGTGTTAGTGTTGAAAAACCACTTTTCGCACTTGTGTTGGTGCAGGAAACCACTTTTGCACTTGTATTAGTATGGAAAAACCACTTTTCGCACTTGTGTTAGTGTTGAAAAACCACTTTTTGCACTTGTGTTAGTGTTGAAAAACCACTTTTCGCACTTGTGTTGGTGCAGGAAACCACTTTTGCACTTGTATTAGTGTGGAAAAAACACTTTTTGCACTTGTGATAGTGTTGAAAAACCACTTTTCGCACTTGTGTTAGTGTTGATAAACCACTTTTCGCACTTGTGTTGGTGCAGGAAACCACTTTTGCACTTGTATTAGTGTGGAAAAAAACACTTTTCGCACTTGTGTTAGTGTTGAAAAAACACTTTTCGCACTTGTGTTAGTGTTGAAAAACCACTTTTCGCACTTGTGTTGGTGCAGGAAACCACTTTTGCACTTGCATTAGTGTGGAAAATACACTTTTCGCACTTGTGTTAGTGTTGAAAAACCACTTTTCGCACTTGTGTTAGTGTTGAAAAATCACTTTTCGCACTTGTGTTGGTGCAGGAAACCACTTTTGCACTTGTATTAGTGTGGAAAAAACACTTTTTGCACTTGTGATAGTGTTGAAAAACCACTTTTCGCACTTGTGTTAGTGTTGAAAAACCACTTTTCGCACTTGTGTTAGTGTTGAAAAACCACTTTTCGCACTTGTGTTGGTGCAGGAAACCACTTTTGCACTTGTATTAGTGTGGAAAAAACACTTTTTGCACTTGTGATAGTGTTGAAAAACCACTTTTCGCACTTGTGTTAGTGTTGAAAAACCACTTTTCGCACTTGTGTTGGTGCAGGAAACCACATTTGCACTTGTATTAGTGTGGAAAAACCACTTTTCGCACTTGTGTTAGTGTTGAAAAACCACTTTTCGCACTTGTGTTTTTGCAGGAAACCACTTTTGCACTTGTATTAGTGTGGAAAAAACACTTTTTGCACTTGTGATAGTGTTGAAAAACCACTTTTCGCACTTGTGTTAGTGTTGAAAAACCACTTTTCGCACTTGTGTTAGTGTTGAAAAACCACTTTTCGCACTTGTGTTGGTGCAGGAAACCACTTTTGCACTTGTATTAGTGTGGAAAAAACACTTTTCGCACTTGTGTTAGTGTTGAAAAACCACTTTTCGCACTTGTGTTAGTGTTGAAAAACCACTTTTTGCACTTGTGTTGGTGCAGGAAACCACTTTTGCACTTGTATTAGTGTGGAAAAAACACTTTTTGCACATGTGATAGTGTTGAAAAACCACTTTTCGCACTTGTGTTAGTGTTGAAAAACCACTTTTTGCACTTGTGTTGGTGCAGGAAACCACTTTTGCACTTGTATTAGTGTGGAAAAACCACTTTTCGCACTTGTGTTAGTGTTGAAAAACCACTTTTTGCACTTGTGTTAGTGTTGAAAAACCACTTTTCGCACTTGTGTTGGTGCAGGAAACCACTTTTGCACTTGTATTAGTGTGGAAAAAACACTTTTTGCACTTGTGATAGTGTTGAAAAACCACTTTTCGCACTTGTGTTAGTGTTGAAAAACCACTTTTCGCACTTGTGTTGGTGCAGGAAACCACTTTTGCACTTGTATTAGTGTGGAAAAAACACTTTTCGCACTTGTGTTAGTGTTGAAAAAACACTTTTTGCACTTGTGATAGTGTTGAAAAACCACTTTTCGCACTTGTGTTAGTGTTGAAAAACCACTTTTCGCACTTGTGTTGGTGCAGGAAACCACTTTTGCACTTGTATTAGTGTGGAAAAAACACTTTTCGCACTTGTGTTAGTGTTGAAAAAACACTTTTCGCACTTGTGTTAGTGTTGAAAAACCACTTTTCGCACTTGTGTTAGTGTTGAAAAATCACTTTTCGCACTTGTGTTGGTGCAGGAAACCACTTTTGCACTTGTATTAGTGTGGAAAAAACACTTTTTGCACTTGTGATAGTGTTGAAAAACCACTTTTCGCACTTGTGTTAGTGTTGAAAAACCACTTTTCGCACTTGTGTTAGTGTTGAAAAACCACTTTTCGCACTTGTGTTGGTGCAGGAAACCACTTTTGCACTTGTATTAGTGTGGAAAAAACACTTTTTGCACTTGTGATAGTGTTGAAAAACCACTTTTCGCACTTGTGTTAGTGTTGAAAAACCACTTTTCGCACTTGTGTTGGTGCAGGAAACCACATTTGCACTTGTATTAGTGTGGAAAAACCACTTTTCGCACTTGTGTTAGTGTTGAAAAACCACTTTTCGCACTTGTGTTTTTGCAGGAAACCACTTTTGCACTTGTATTAGTGTGGAAAAAACACTTTTTGCACTTGTGATAGTGTTGAAAAACCACTTTTCGCACTTGTGTTAGTGTTGAAAAACCACTTTTCGCACTTGTGTTAGTGTTGAAAAACCACTTTTCGCACTTGTGTTGGTGCAGGAAACCACTTTTGCACTTGTATTAGTGTGGAAAAAACACTTTTCGCACTTGTGTTAGTGTTGAAAAACCACTTTTCGCACTTTTGTTAGTGTTGAAAAACCACTTTTTGCACTTGTGTTGGTGCAGGAAACCACTTTTGCACTTGTATTAGTGTGGAAAAAACACTTTTTGCACATGTGATAGTGTTGAAAAACCACTTTTCGCACTTGTGTTAGTGTTGAAAAACCACTTTTTGCACTTGTGTTGGTGCAGGAAACCACTTTTGCACTTGTATTAGTGTGGAAAAACCACTTTTCGCACTTGTGTTAGTGTTGAAAAACCACTTTTTGCACTTGTGTTAGTGTTGAAAAACCACTTTTCGCACTTGTGTTGGTGCAGGAAACCACTTTTGCACTTGTATTAGTGTGGAAAAAACACTTTTTGCACTTGTGATAGTGTTGAAAAACCACTTTTCGCACTTGTGTTAGTGTTGAAAAACCACTTTTCGCACTTGTGTTGGTGCAGGAAACCACTTTTGCACTTGTATTAGTGTGGAAAAAACACTTTTCGCACTTGTGTTAGTGTTGAAAAAACACTTTTCGCACTTGTGTTAGTGTTGAAAAACCACTTTTTGCACTTGTGTTGGTGCAGGAAACCACGTTTGCACTTGTATTAGTGTGGAAAAAACACATTTTGCACTTGTGATAGTGTTGAAAAACCACTTTTCGCACTTGTGTTAGTGTTGAAAAACCACTTTTCGCACTTGTGTTGGTGCAGGAAACCACTTTTGCACTTGTATCAGTGTGGAAAAAACACTTTTCGCACTTGTGTTAGTGTTGAAAAACCACTTTTCGCACTTGTGTTAGTGTTGAAAAACCACTTTTCGCACTTGTGTTGGTGCAGTAAACCACATTTGCACTTGTATTAGTGTGGAAAATACACTTTTCGCATTTGTGTTAGTGTTGAAAAACCACTTTTCGCACTTGTGTTAGTGTTGAAAAACCACTTTTTGCACTTGTGTTGGTGCAGGAAACCACTTTTGCACTTGTATTAGTGTGGAAAAACCACTTTTCGCACTTGTGTTAGTGTTGAAAAACCACTTTTCGCACTTGTGTTAGTGTTGAAAAACCACTTTTCGCACTTGTGTTAGTGTTGAAAAACCACTTTTCGCACTTGTGTTGGTGCAGGAAACCACATTTGCACTTGTATTAGTGTGGAAAAACCACTTTTCGCACTTGTGTTAGTGTTGAAAAACCACTTTTCGCACTTGTGTTTTTGCAGGAAACCACTTTTGCACTTGTATTAGTGTGGAAAAAACACTTTTTGCACTTGTGATAGTGTTGAAAAACCACTTTTCGCACTTGTGTTAGTGTTGAAAAACCACTTTTCGCACTTGTGTTAGTGTTGAAAAACCACTTTTCGCACTTGTGTTGGTGCAGGAAACCACTTTTTCACTTGTATTAGTGTGGAAAAAACACTTTTCGCACTTGTGTTAGTGTTGAAAAACCACTTTTCGCACTTGTGTTAGTGTTGAAAAACCACTTTTTGCACTTGTGTTGGTGCAGGAAACCACTTTTGCACTTGTATTAGTGTGGAAAAAACACTTTTTGCACATGTGATAGTGTTGAAAAACCACTTTTCGCACTTGTGTTAGTGTTGAAAAACCACTTTTCGCACTTGTGTTGGTGCAGGAAACCACTTTTGCACTTGTATTAGTGTGGAAAAACCACTTTTCGCACTTGTGTTAGTGTTGAAAAACCACTTTTTGCACTTGTGTTAGTGTTGAAAAACCACTTTTCACACTTGTGTTGGTGCAGGAAACCACTTTTGCACTTGTATTAGTGTGGAAAAAACACTTTTTGCACTTGTGATAGTGTTGAAAAACCACTTTTCGCACTTGTGTTAGTGTTGAAAAACCACTTTTCGCACTTGTGTTGGTGCAGGAAACCACTTTTGCACTTGTATTAGTGTGGAAAAACCACTTTTCGCACTTGTGTTAGTGTTGAAAAACCACTTTTTGCACTTGTGTTAGTGTTGAAAAACCACTTTTCGCACTTGTGTTGGTGCAGGAAACCACTTTTGCACTTGTATTAGTGTGGAAAAAACACTTTTTGCACTTGTGATAGTGTTGAAAAACCACTTTTCGCACTTGTGTTAGTGTTGAAAAACCACTTTTCGCACTTGTGTTGGTGCAGGAAACCACTTTTGCACTTGTATTAGTGTGGAAAAAACACTTTTCGCACTTGTGTTAGTGTTGAAAAAACACTTTTCGCACTTGTGTTAGTGTTGAAAAACCACTTTTCGCACTTGTGTTGGTGCAGGAAACCACTTTTGCACTTGCATTAGTGTGGAAAATACACTTTTCGCACTTGTGTTAGTGTTGAAAAACCACTTTTCGCACTTGTGTTAGTGTTGAAAAACCACTTTTTGCACTTGTGTTGGTGCAGGAAACCACGTTTGCACTTGTATTAGTGTGGAAAAAACACATTTTGCACTTGTGATAGTGTTGAAAAACCACTTTTCGCACTTGTGTTAGTGTTGAAAAACCACTTTTCGCACTTGTGTTGGTGCAGGAAACCACTTTTGCACTTGTATCAGTGTGGAAAAAACACTTTTCGCACTTGTGTTAGTGTTGAAAAACCACTTTTCGCACTTGTGTTAGTGTTGAAAAACCACTTTTCGCACTTGTGTTGGTGCAGTAAACCACATTTGCACTTGTATTAGTGTGGAAAATACACTTTTCGCATTTGTGTTAGTGTTGAAAAACCACTTTTCGCACTTGTGTTAGTGTTGAAAAACCACTTTTTGCACTTGTGTTGGTGCAGGAAACCACTTTTGCACTTGTATTAGTGTGGAAAAACCACTTTTCGCACTTGTGTTAGTGTTGAAAAACCACTTTTCGCACTTGTGTTAGTGTTGAAAAACCACTTTTCGCACTTGTGTTAGTGTTGAAAAACCACTTTTCGCACTTGTGTTGGTGCAGGAAACCACTTTTGCACTTGTATTAGTGTGGAAAAAACACTTTTAGCACTTGTGTTAGTGTTGAAAAACCACTTTTCGCACTTGTGTTAGTGTTGAAAAACCACTTTTCACACTTGTGTTGGTGCAGGAAACCACTTTTGCACTTGTATTAGTGTGGAAAAAACACTTTTGCACTTGTGATAGTGTTGAAAAACCACTTTTCGCACTTGTGTTAGTGTTGAAAAACCACTTTTCGCACTTGTGTTGGTGCAGGAAACCACATTTGCACTTGTATTAGTGTGGAAAAACCACTTTTCGCACTTGTGTTAGTGTTGAAAAACCACTTTTCGCACTTGTGTTTTTGCAGGAAACCACTTTTGCACTTGTATTAGTGTGGAAAAAACACTTTTTGCACTTGTGATAGTGTTGAAAAACCACTTTTCGCACTTGTGTTAGTGTTGAAAAACCACTTTTCGCACTTGTGTTGGTGCAGGAAACCACTTTTGCACTTGTATTAGTGTGGAAAAAACACTTTTTGCACATGTGATAGTGTTGAAAAACCACTTTTCGCACTTGTGTTAGTGTTGAAAAACCACTTTTCGCACTTGTGTTGGTGCAGGAAACCACTTTTGCACTTGTATTAGTGTGGAAAAACCACTTTTCGCACTTGTGTTAGTGTTGAAAAACCACTTTTTGCACTTGTGTTAGTGTTGAAAAACCACTTTTCACACTTGTGTTGGTGCAGGAAACCACTTTTGCACTTGTATTAGTGTGGAAAAAACACTTTTTGCACTTGTGATAGTGTTGAAAAACCACTTTTCGCACTTGTGTTAGTGTTGAAAAACCACTTTTCGCACTTGTGTTGGTGCAGGAAACCACTTTTGCACTTGTATTAGTGTGGAAAAAACACTTTTCGCACTTGTGTTAGTGTTGAAAAAACACTTTTCGCACTTGTGTTAGTGTTGAAAAACCACTTTTCGCACTTGTGTTGGTGCAGGAAACCACTTTTGCACTTGCATTAGTGTGGAAAATACACTTTTCGCACTTGTGTTAGTGTTGAAAAACCACTTTTCGCACTTGTGTTAGTGTTGAAAAACCACTTTTTGCACTTGTGTTGGTGCAGGAAACCACGTTTGCACTTGTATTAGTGTGGAAAAAACACATTTTGCACTTGTGATAGTGTTGAAAAACCACTTTTCGCACTTGTGTTAGTGTTGAAAAACCACTTTTCGCACTTGTGTTGGTGCAGGAAACCACTTTTGCACTTGTATCAGTGTGGAAAAAACACTTTTCGCACTTGTGTTAGTGTTGAAAAACCACTTTTCGCACTTGTGTTAGTGTTGAAAAACCACTTTTCGCACTTGTGTTGGTGCAGTAAACCACATTTGCACTTGTATTAGTGTGGAAAATACACTTTTCGCATTTGTGTTAGTGTTGAAAAACCACTTTTCGCACTTGTGTTAGTGTTGAAAAACCACTTTTTGCACTTGTGTTGGTGCAGGAAACCACTTTTGCACTTGTATTAGTGTGGAAAAACCACTTTTCGCACTTGTGTTAGTGTTGAAAAACCACTTTTCGCACTTGTGTTAGTGTTGAAAAACCACTTTTCGCACTTGTGTTAGTGTTGAAAAACCACTTTTCGCACTTGTGTTGGTGCAGGAAACCACTTTTGCACTTGTATTAGTGTGGAAAAAACACTTTTAGCACTTGTGTTAGTGTTGAAAAACCACTTTTCGCACTTGTGTTAGTGTTGAAAAAGCACTTTTCACACTTGTGTTGGTGCAGGAAACCACTTTTGCACTTGTATTAGTGTGGAAAAAACACTTTTTGCACTTGTGATAGTGTTGAAAAACCACTTTTCGCACTTGTGTTAGTGTTGAAAAACCACTTTTCGCACTTGTGTTGGTGCAGGAAACCACATTTGCACTTGTATTAGTGTGGAAAAACCACTTTTCGCACTTGTGTTAGTGTTGAAAAACCACTTTTCGCACTTGTGTTTTTGCAGGAAACCACTTTTGCACTTGTATTAGTGTGGAAAAAACACTTTTTGCACTTGTGATAATGTTGAAAAACCACTTTTCGCACTTGTGTTAGTGTTGAAAAACCACTTTTCGCACTTGTGTTAGTGTTGAAAAACCACTTTTCGCACTTGTGTTGGTGCAGGAAACCACTTTTGCACTTGTATTAGTGTGGAAAAAACACTTTTCGCACTTGTGTTAGTGTTGAAAAACCACTTTTCGCACTTGTGTTAGTGTTGAAAAACCACTTTTTGCACTTGTGTTGGTGCAGGAAACCACTTTTGCACTTGTATTAGTGTGGAAAAAACACTTTTTGCACATGTGATAGTGTTGAAAAACCACTTTTCGCACTTGTGTTAGTGTTGAAAAACCACTTTTCGCACTTGTGTTGGTGCAGGAAACCACTTTTGCACTTGTATTAGTATGGAAAAACCACTTTTCGCACTTGTGTTAGTGTTGAAAAACCACTTTTTGCACTTGTGTTAGTGTTGAAAAACCACTTTTCGCACTTGTGTTGGTGCAGGAAACCACTTTTGCACTTGTATTAGTGTGGAAAAAACACTTTTTGCACTTGTGATAGTGTTGAAAAACCACTTTTCGCACTTGTGTTAGTGTTGATAAACCACTTTTCGCACTTGTGTTGGTGCAGGAAACCACTTTTGCACTTGTATTAGTGTGGAAAAAAACACTTTTCGCACTTGTGTTAGTGTTGAAAAAACACTTTTCGCACTTGTGTTAGTGTTGAAAAACCACTTTTCGCACTTGTGTTGGTGCAGGAAACCACTTTTGCACTTGCATTAGTGTGGAAAATACACTTTTCGCACTTGTGTTAGTGTTGAAAAACCACTTTTCGCACTTGTGTTAGTGTTGAAAAATCACTTTTCGCACTTGTGTTGGTGCAGGAAACCACTTTTGCACTTGTATTAGTGTGGAAAAAACACTTTTTGCACTTGTGATAGTGTTGAAAAACCACTTTTCGCACTTGTGTTAGTGTTGAAAAACCACTTTTCGCACTTGTGTTAGTGTTGAAAAACCACTTTTCGCACTTGTGTTGGTGCAGGAAACCACTTTTGCACTTGTATTAGTGTGGAAAAAACACTTTTTGCACTTGTGATAGTGTTGAAAAACCACTTTTCGCACTTGTGTTAGTGTTGAAAAACCACTTTTCGCACTTGTGTTGGTGCAGGAAACCACATTTGCACTTGTATTAGTGTGGAAAAACCACTTTTCGCACTTGTGTTAGTGTTGAAAAACCACTTTTCGCACTTGTGTTTTTGCAGGAAACCACTTTTGCACTTGTATTAGTGTGGAAAAAACACTTTTTGCACTTGTGATAGTGTTGAAAAACCACTTTTCGCACTTGTGTTAGTGTTGAAAAACCACTTTTCGCACTTGTGTTAGTGTTGAAAAACCACTTTTCGCACTTGTGTTGGTGCAGGAAACCACTTTTGCACTTGTATTAGTGTGGAAAAAACACTTTTCGCACTTGTGTTAGTGTTGAAAAACCACTTTTCGCACTTGTGTTAGTGTTGAAAAACCACTTTTTGCACTTGTGTTGGTGCAGGAAACCACTTTTGCACTTGTATTAGTGTGGAAAAAACACTTTTTGCACATGTGATAGTGTTGAAAAACCACTTTTCGCACTTGTGTTAGTGTTGAAAAACCACTTTTTGCACTTGTGTTGGTGCAGGAAACCACTTTTGCACTTGTATTAGTGTGGAAAAACCACTTTTCGCACTTGTGTTAGTGTTGAAAAACCACTTTTTGCACTTGTGTTAGTGTTGAAAAACCACTTTTCGCACTTGTGTTGGTGCAGGAAACCACTTTTGCACTTGTATTAGTGTGGAAAAAACACTTTTTGCACTTGTGATAGTGTTGAAAAACCACTTTTCGCACTTGTGTTAGTGTTGAAAAACCACTTTTCGCACTTGTGTTGGTGCAGGAAACCACTTTTGCACTTGTATTAGTGTGGAAAAAACACTTTTCGCACTTGTGTTAGTGTTGAAAAAACACTTTTCGCACTTGTGTTAGTGTTGAAAAACCACTTTTTGCACTTGTGTTGGTGCAGGAAACCACGTTTGCACTTGTATTAGTGTGGAAAAAACACATTTTGCACTTGTGATAGTGTTGAAAAACCACTTTTCGCACTTGTGTTAGTGTTGAAAAACCACTTTTCGCACTTGTGTTGGTGCAGGAAACCACTTTTGCACTTGTATCAGTGTGGAAAAAACACTTTTCGCACTTGTGTTAGTGTTGAAAAACCACTTTTCGCACTTGTGTTAGTGTTGAAAAACCACTTTTCGCACTTGTGTTGGTGCAGTAAACCACATTTGCACTTGTATTAGTGTGGAAAATACACTTTTCGCATTTGTGTTAGTGTTGAAAAACCACTTTTCGCACTTGTGTTAGTGTTGAAAAACCACTTTTTGCACTTGTGTTGGTGCAGGAAACCACTTTTGCACTTGTATTAGTGTGGAAAAACCACTTTTCGCACTTGTGTTAGTGTTGAAAAACCACTTTTCGCACTTGTGTTAGTGTTGAAAAACCACTTTTCGCACTTGTGTTAGTGTTGAAAAACCACTTTTCGCACTTGTGTTGGTGCAGGAAACCACATTTGCACTTGTATTAGTGTGGAAAAACCACTTTTCGCACTTGTGTTAGTGTTGAAAAACCACTTTTCGCACTTGTGTTTTTGCAGGAAACCACTTTTGCACTTGTATTAGTGTGGAAAAAACACTTTTTGCACTTGTGATAGTGTTGAAAAACCACTTTTCGCACTTGTGTTAGGTGTTGAAAAACCACTTTTCGCACTTGTGTTAGTGTTGAAAAACCACTTTTCGCACTTGTGTTGGTGCAGGAAACCACTTTTGCACTTGTATTAGTGTGGAAAAAACACTTTTCGCACTTGTGTTAGTGTTGAAAAACCACTTTTCGCACTTGTGTTAGTGTTGAAAAACCACTTTTTGCACTTGTGTTGGTGCAGGAAACCACTTTTGCACTTGTATTAGTGTGGAAAAAACACTTTTTGCACATGTGATAGTGTTGAAAAACCACTTTTCGCACTTGTGTTAGTGTTGAAAAACCACTTTTCGCACTTGTGTTGGTGCAGGAAACCACTTTTGCACTTGTATTAGTGTGGAAAAACCACTTTTCGCACTTGTGTTAGTGTTGAAAAACCACTTTTTGCACTTGTGTTAGTGTTGAAAAACCACTTTTCACACTTGTGTTGGTGCAGGAAACCACTTTTGCACTTGTATTAGTGTGGAAAAAACACTTTTTGCACTTGTGATAGTGTTGAAAAACCACTTTTCGCACTTGTGTTAGTGTTGAAAAACCACTTTTCGCACTTGTGTTGGTGCAGGAAACCACTTTTGCACTTGTATTAGTGTGGAAAAACCACTTTTCGCACTTGTGTTAGTGTTGAAAAACCACTTTTTGCACTTGTGTTAGTGTTGAAAAACCACTTTTCGCACTTGTGTTGGTGCAGGAAACCACTTTTGCACTTGTATTAGTGTGGAAAAAACACTTTTTGCACTTGTGATAGTGTTGAAAAACCACTTTTCGCACTTGTGTTAGTGTTGAAAAACCACTTTTCGCACTTGTGTTGGTGCAGGAAACCACTTTTGCACTTGTATTAGTGTGGAAAAAACACTTTTCGCACTTGTGTTAGTGTTGAAAAAACACTTTTCGCACTTGTGTTAGTGTTGAAAAACCACTTTTCGCACTTGTGTTGGTGCAGGAAACCACTTTTGCACTTGCATTAGTGTGGAAAATACACTTTTCGCACTTGTGTTAGTGTTGAAAAACCACTTTTCGCACTTGTGTTAGTGTTGAAAAACCACTTTTTGCACTTGTGTTGGTGCAGGAAACCACGTTTGCACTTGTATTAGTGTGGAAAAAACACATTTTGCACTTGTGATAGTGTTGTAAAACCACTTTTCGCACTTGTGTTAGTGTTGAAAAACCACTTTTCGCACTTGTGTTGGTGCAGGAAACCACTTTTGCACTTGTATCAGTGTGGAAAAAACACTTTTCGCACTTGTGTTAGTGTTGAAAAACCACTTTTCGCACTTGTGTTAGTGTTGAAAAACCACTTTTCGCACTTGTGTTGGTGCAGTAAACCACATTTGCACTTGTATTAGTGTGGAAAATACACTTTTCGCATTTGTGTTAGTGTTGAAAAACCACTTTTCGCACTTGTGTTAGTGTTGAAAAACCACTTTTTGCACTTGTGTTGGTGCAGGAAACCACTTTTGCACTTGTATTAGTGTGGAAAAACCACTTTTCGCACTTGTGTTAGTGTTGAAAAACCACTTTTCGCACTTGTGTTAGTGTTGAAAAACCACTTTTCGCACTTGTGTTAGTGTTGAAAAACCACTTTTCGCACTTGTGTTGGTGCAGGAAACCACTTTTGCACTTGTATTAGTGTGGAAAAAACACTTTTAGCACTTGTGTTAGTGTTGAAAAACCACTTTTCGCACTTGTGTTAGTGTTGAAAAACCACTTTTCACACTTGTGTTGGTGCAGGAAACCACTTTTGCACTTGTATTAGTGTGGAAAAAACACTTTTGCACTTGTGATAGTGTTGAAAAACCACTTTTCGCACTTGTGTTAGTGTTGAAAAACCACTTTTCGCACTTGTGTTGGTGCAGGAAACCACATTTGCACTTGTATTAGTGTGGAAAAACCACTTTTCGCACTTGTGTTAGTGTTGAAAAACCACTTTTCGCACTTGTGTTTTTGCAGGAAACCACTTTTGCACTTGTATTAGTGTGGAAAAAACACTTTTTGCACTTGTGATAGTGTTGAAAAACCACTTTTCGCACTTGTGTTAGTGTTGAAAAACCACTTTTCGCACTTGTGTTAGTGTTGAAAAACCACTTTTCGCACTTGTGTTGGTGCAGGAAACCACTTTTGCACTTGTATTAGTGTGGAAAAAACACTTTTCGCACTTGTGTTAGTGTTGAAAAACCACTTTTCGCACTTGTGTTAGTGTTGAAAAACCACTTTTTGCACTTGTGTTGGTGCAGGAAACCACTTTTGCACTTGTATTAGTGTGGAAAAAACACTTTTTGCACATGTGATAGTGTTGAAAAACCACTTTTCGCACTTGCGTTAGTGTTGAAAAACCACTTTTCGCACTTGTGTTGGTGCAGGAAACCACTTTTGCACTTGTATTAGTATGGAAAAACCACTTTTCGCACTTGTGTTAGTGTTGAAAAACCACTTTTTGCACTTGTGTTAGTGTTGAAAAACCACTTTTCGCACTTGTGTTGGTGCAGGAAACCACTTTTGCACTTGTATTAGTGTGGAAAAAACACTTTTCGCACTTGTGTTAGTGTTGAAAAAACACTTTTCGCACTTGTGTTAGTGTTGAAAAACCACTTTTCGCACTTGTGTTGGTGCAGGAAACCACTTTTGCACTTGCATTAGTGTGGAAAATACACTTTTCGCACTTGTGTTAGTGTTGAAAAACCACTTTTCGCACTTGTGTTAGTGTTGAAAAACCACTTTTCGCACTTGTGTTGGTGCAGGAAACCACTTTTGCACTTGTATTAGTGTGGACAAACCACTTTTCGCACTTGTGTTAGTGTTGAAAAACCACTTTTCGCACTTGTGTTAGTGATGAAAAACCACTTTTCGCACTTGTGTTAGTGTGGAAAAACCACTTTTCGCACTTGTATTAGTGTGGAAAAAACACTTTTCACACTTGTGATGGTGTTGAAAAACCACTTTTTGCACTTGTGTTAGTGTAGAAAAACCACTTTTCGCACTTGTGTTAGTGTTGAAAAACCACTTTCCACACTTGTGTTGGTGCAGGAAACCACTTTTGCACTTGTATTAGTGTGGAAAAAACACTTTTTGCACTTGTATTAGTGTGGAAAAACCACTTTTCGCACTTGTGTTAGTGTTGAAAAACCACTTTTTGCACTTGTGTTGGTGCAGGAAACCACTTTTGCACTTGTATTAGTGTGGAAAAACCACTTTTCGCACTTGTGTTTGTGTTGAAAAACCACTTTTCGCACTTGTGTTAATGTTGAAAAACCACTTTTCGCACTTGTGTTAGTGTTGAAAAACCACTTTTCGCACATGTGTTGGTGCAGGAAACCACTTTTGCACTTGTATTAGTGTGGAAAAAACACTTTTCACACTTGTGTTAGTGTTGAAAAACCACTTTTCGCACTTGTGTTTTTGCAGGAAACCACTTTTGCACTTGTATTAGTGTGGAAAAAACACTTTTTGCACTTGTGATAGTGTTGAAAAACCACTTTTCGCACTTGTGTTAGTGTTGAAAAACCACTTTTCGCACTTGTGTTAGTGTTGAAAAACCACTTTTCGCACTTGTGTTGGTGCAGGAAACCACTTTTGCACTTGTATTAGTGTGGAAAAAACACTTTTCGCACTTGTGTTAGTGTTGAAAAACCACTTTTCGCACTTGTGTTAGTGTTGAAAAACCACTTTTTGCACTTGTGTTGGTGCAGGAAACCACTTTTGCACTTGTATTAGTGTGGAAAAAACACTTTTTGCACATGTGATAGTGTTGAAAAACCACTTTTCGCACTTGTGTTAGTGTTGAAAAACCACTTTTCGCACTTGTGTTGGTGCAGGAAACCACTTTTGCACTTGTATTAGTGTGGAAAAACCACTTTTCGCACTTGTGTTAGTGTTGAAAAACCACTTTTTGCACTTGTGTTAGTGTTGAAAAACCACTTTTCACACTTGTGTTGGTGCAGGAAACCACTTTTGCACTTGTATTAGTGTGGAAAAAACACTTTTTGCACTTGTGATAGTGTTGAAAAACCACTTTTCGCACTTGTGTTAGTGTTGAAAAACCACTTTTCGCACTTGTGTTGGTGCAGGAAACCACTTTTGCACTTGTATTAGTGTGGAAAAAACACTTTTTGCACATGTGATAGTGTTGAAAAACCACTTTTCGCACTTGTGTTAGTGTTGAAAAACCACTTTTCGCACTTGTGTTGGTGCAGGAAACCACTTTTGCACTTGTATTAGTATGGAAAAACCACTTTTCGCACTTGTGTTAGTGTTGAAAAACCACTTTTTGCACTTGTGTTAGTGTTGAAAAACCACTTTTCGCACTTGTGTTGGTGCAGGAAACCACTTTTGCACTTGTATTAGTGTGGAAAAAACACTTTTTGCACTTGTGATAGTGTTGAAAAACCACTTTTCGCACTTGTGTTAGTGTTGAAAAACCACTTTTCGCACTTGTGTTGGTGCAGGAAACCACTTTTGCACTTGTATTAGTGTGGAAAAAACACTTTTCGCACTTGTGTTAGTGTTGAAAAAACACTATTCGCACTTGTGTTAGTGTTGAAAAACCACTTTTCGCACTTGTGTTGGTGCAGGAAACCACTTTTGCACTTGCATTAGTGTGGAAAATACACTTTTCGCACTTGTGTTAGTGTTGAAAAACCACTTTTCGCACTTGTGATAGTGTTGAAAAACCACTTTTCGCACTTGTGTCAGTGTTGAAAAACCACTTTTCGCACTTGTGTTGGTGCAGGAAACCACTTTTTCACTTGTATTAGTGTGGAAAAAACACATTTTGCACTTGTGATAGTGTTGAAAAACCACTTTTCGCACTTGTGTTAGTGTTGAAAAACCACTTTTCGCACTTGTGTTGGTGCAGGAAACCACTTTTGCACTTGTATTAGTATGGAAAAACCACTTTTCGCACTTGTGTTAGTGTTGAAAAACCACTTTTTGCACTTGTGTTAGTGTTGAAAAACCACTTTTCGCACTTGTGTTGGTGCAGGAAACCACTTTTGCACTTGTATTAGTGTGGAAAAAACACTTTTTGCACTTGTGATAGTGTTGAAAAACCACTTTTCGCACTTGTGTTAGTGTTGAAAAACCACTTTTCGCACTTGTGTTGGTGCAGGAAACCACTTTTGCACTTGTATTAGTGTGGAAAAAACACTTTTCGCACTTGTGTTAGTGTTGAAAAAACACTTTTCGCACTTGTGTTAGTGTTGAAAAACCACTTTTCGCACTTGTGTTGGTGCAGGAAACCACTTTTGCACTTGTATCAGTGTGGAAAAAACACTTTTCGCACTTGTGTTAGTGTTGAAAAACCACTTTTCGCACTTGTGTTAGTGTTGAAAAACCACTTTTCGCACTTGTGTTGGTGCAGTAAACCACATTTGCACTTGTATTAGTGTGGAAAATACACTTTTCGCATTTGTGTTAGTGTTGAAAAACCACTTTTCGCACTTGTGTTAGTGTTGAAAAACCACTTTTTGCACTTGTGTTGGTGCAGGAAACCACTTTTGCACTTGTATTAGTGTGGAAAAACCAAAACCACTTTTCGCACTTGTGTTAGTGTTGAAAAACCACTTTTCACACTTGTGTTAGTGTTGAAAAACCACTTTTCGCACTTGTGATAGTGTTGAAAAACCACTTTTCGCACTTGTGTCAGTGTTGAAAAACCACTTTTCGCACTTGTGTTGGTGCAGGAAACCACTTTTTCACTTGTATTAGTGTGGAAAAAACACATTTTGCACTTGTGATAGTGTTGAAAAACCACTTTTCGCACTTGTGTTAGTGTTGAAAAACCACTTTTCGCACTTGTGTTGGTGCAGGAAACCACTTTTGCACTTGTATTAGTGTGGAAAATACACTTTTCGCATTTGTGTTAGTGTTGAAAAACCACTTTTCGCACTTGTGTTAGTGTTGAAAAACCACTTTTTGCACTTGTGTTGGTGCAGGAAACCACTTTTGCACTTGTATTAGTGTGGAAAAACCACTTTTCGCACTTGTGTTAGTGTTGAAAAACCACTTTTCGCACTTGTGTTAGTGTTGAAAAACCACTTTTCGCACTTGTGTTAGTGTGGAAAAACCACTTTTCGCACTTGTGTTGGTGCAGGAAACCACTTTTGCACTTGTATTAGTGTGGAAAATACACTTTTTGCACTTGTGATAGTGTTGAAAAACCACTTTTCGCACTTGTGTTAGTGTTGAAAAACCACTTTTCGCACTTGTGTTAGTGTCGAAAAACCACTTTTCGCACTTGTGTTAGTGTTGAAAAACCACTTTTCGCACTTGTGTTAGTGTGGAAAAAACACTTTTTGCACTTGTGATAGTGTTGAAAAACCACTTTTCGCACTTGTGTTAGTGTTGAAAAACCACTTTTCGCACTTGTGTTGGTGCAGGAAACCACTTTTGCACTTGTATCAGTGTGGAAAAAACACTTTTCGCACTTGTGTTAATGTTGAAAAACCACTTTTCGCACTTGTGTTAGTGTTGAAAAACCACTTTTCGCACTTGTGTTGGTGCAGGAAACCACATTTGCACTTGTATTAGTGTGGAAAATACACTTCTCGCAAAATACACTTTTCAACAAAGTGTTAGTGTTGAAAAACCACTTTTCGCACTTGTGTTAGTGTTGAAAAACCACTTTTAGCACTTGTGTTGGTGCAGGAAACCACTTTTGCACTTGTATTAGTATGGAAAAACCACTTTTCGCACTTGTGTTAGTGTTGATAAACCACTTTTTGCACTTGTGTTAGTGTTGAAAAACCACTTTTCGCACTTGTGTTTGTGCAGGAAACCACTTTTGCACTTGTATTAGTGTGGAAAAAACACTTTTTGCACTTGTGATAGTGTTGAAAAACAACTTTTCGCACGTGTGTTAGTGTTGAAAAACCACTTTTCCCACTTGTGTTGGTGCAGGAAACCACTTTTGCACTTGTATTAGTGTGGAAAAAACACTTTTCGCACTTGTGTTAGTGTTGAAAAAACACTTTTCGCACTTGTGTTAGTGTTGAAAAACCACTTTTCGCACTTGTGTTGGTGCAGGAAACCACTTTTGCACTTGTATTAGTGTGGAAAAAACACTTTTTGCACTTGTGATAGTGTTGAAAAACCACTTTTCGCACTTGTGTTGGTGCAGTAAACCACTTTTGCACTTGTATTAGTGTTGAAAAAACACTTTTCGCACTTGTGTTAGTGTTGAAAAACCACTTTTTGCACTTGTGTTGGTGCAGGAAACCACTTTTGCACTTGTATTAGTGTGGAAAATACACTTTTCGCACTTGTGTTAGTGTTGAAAACCCACTTTTCGCACTTGTGTTAGTGTTGAAAAACCACTTTTCGCACTTGTGTTAGTGTTGAAAAACCACTTTTTGCACTTGTGTTGGTGCAGGAAACCACTTTTGCACTTGTATTAGTATGGAAAAACCACTTTTCGCACTTGTGTTAGTGTTGAAAAACCACTTTTCGCACTTGTGTTAGTGTTGAAAAACCACTTTTCGCACTTGTGTTGGTGCAGTAAACCACATTTGCACTTGTATTAGTGTGGAAAATACACTTTTCGCATTTGTGTTAGTGTTGAAAAACCACTTTTCGCACTTGTGTTAGTGTTGAAAAACCACTTTTTGCACTTGTGTTGGTGCAGGAAACCACTTTTGCACTTGTATTAGTGTGGAAAAACCACTTTTCGCACTTGTGTTAGTGTTGAAAAACCACTTTTCGCACTTGTGTTAGTGTTGAAAAACCACTTTTCGCACTTGTGTTAGTGTTGAAAAACCACTTTTCGCACTTGTGTTGGTGCAGGAAACCACTTTTGCACTTGTATTAGTGTGGAAAAAACACTTTTAGCACTTGTGTTAGTGTTGAAAAACCACTTTTCGCACTTGTGTTAGTGTTGAAAAACCACTTTTCACACTTGTGTTGGTGCAGGAAACCACTTTTGCACTTGTATTAGTGTGGAAAAAACACTTTTTGCACTTGTGATAGTGTTGAAAAACCACTTTTCGCACTTGTGTTAGTGTTGAAAAACCACTTTTCGCACTTGTGTTGGTGCAGGAAACCACATTTGCACTTGTATTAGTGTGGAAAAACCACTTTTCGCACTTGTGTTAGTGTTGAAAAACCACTTTTCGCACTTGTGTTTTTGCAGGAAACCACTTTTGCACTTGTATTAGTGTGGAAAAAACACTTTTTGCACTTGTGATAGTGTTGAAAAACCACTTTTCGCACTTGTGTTAGTGTTGAAAAACCACTTTTCGCACTTGTGTTAGTGTTGAAAAACCACTTTTCGCACTTGTGTTGGTGCAGGAAACCACTTTTGCACTTGTATTAGTGTGGAAAAAACACTTTTCGCACTTGTGTTAGTGTTGAAAAACCACTTTTCGCACTTGTGTTGGTGTTGAAAAACCACTTTTTGCACTTGTGTTGGTGCAGGAAACCACTTTTGCACTTGTATTAGTGTGGAAAAAACACTTTTTGCACATGTGATAGTGTTGAAAAACCACTTTTCGCACTTGTGTTAGTGTTGAAAAACCACTTTTCGCACTTGTGTTGGTGCAGGAAACCACTTTTGCACTTGTTAACGCACAGGTTGTAAACCTGGTGCGTTATAGCGTTTGCCTGGGAATTTTCTGTCGCTCATTTCCGTGGCTCAAAAGTGAAGCTAGTTTCTGTCGCTCAGATGTGTAGACAGTTTCTGGCGCTCAGATGTGTAAACATGACGTCATCAAATCTATATTTATGCTGCCGGTTCTGCTGCGAACTACTTCACCATGGAAAGTACCATATGAATAATAATTTCCATGTGCCAACCTGGGCGGAATCCATGTGGATTCACTTGACTTGTATTAGTGTGGAAAAACCACTTTTCGCACTTGTGTTAGTGTTGAAAAACCACTTTTCGCACTTGTGTTAGTGTTGAAAAACCACTTTTCGCACTTGTGTTAGTGTTGAAAAACCACTTTTCGCACTTGTGTTGGTGCAGGAAACCACTTTTGCACTTGTATTAGTGTGGAAAAAACACTTTTCGCACTTGTATTAGTGTTGAAAAACCACTTTTCGCACTTGTGTTAGTGTTGAAAAACCACTTTTCGCACTTGTGTTGGTGCAGGAAACCACTTTTGCACTTGTATTAGTGTGGAAAAAACACTTTTTGCACTTGTGATAGTGTTGAAAAACCACTTTTCGCACTTGTGTTAGTGTTGAAAAACCACTTTTCGCACTTGTGTTGGTGCAGGAAACCACATTTGCACTTGTATTAGTGTGGAAAAACCACTTTTCGCACTTGTGTTAGTGTTGAAAAACCACTTTTCGCACTTGTGTTTTTGCAGGAAACCACTTTTGCACTTGTATTAGTGTGGAAAAAACACTTTTTGCACTTGTGATAGTGTTGAAAAACCACTTTTCGCACTTGTGTTAGTGTTGAAAAACCACTTTTCGCACTTGTGTTAGTGTTGAAAAACCACTTTTCGCACTTGTGTTGGTGCAGGAAACCACTTTTGCACTTGTATTAGTGTGGAAAAAACACTTTTCGCACTTGTGTTAGTGTTGAAAAACCACTTTTCGCACTTGTGTTAGTGTTGAAAAACCACTTTTTGCACTTGTGTTGGTGCAGGAAACCACTTTTGCACTTGTATTAGTGTGGAAAAAACACTTTTTGCACATGTGATAGTGTTGAAAAACCACTTTTCGCACTTGTGTTAGTGTTGAAAAACCACTTTTCGCACTTGTGTTGGTGCAGGAAACCACTTTTGCACTTGTATTAGTATGGAAAAACCACTTTTCGCACTTGTGTTAGTGTTGAAAAACCACTTTTTGCACTTGTGTTAGTGTTGAAAAACCACTTTTCGCACTTGTGTTGGTGCAGGAAACCACTTTTGCACTTGTATTAGTGTGGAAAAAACACTTTTTGCACTTGTGATAGTGTTGAAAAACCACTTTTCGCACTTGTGTTAGTGTTGAAAAACCACTTTTCGCACTTGTGTTGGTGCAGGAAACCACTTTTGCACTTGTATTAGTGTGGAAAAAACACTTTTCGCACTTGTGTTAGTGTTGAAAAAACACTATTCGCACTTGTGTTAGTGTTGAAAAACCACTTTTCGCACTTGTGTTGGTGCAGGAAACCACTTTTGCACTTGCATTAGTGTGGAAAATACACTTTTCGCACTTGTGTTAGTGTTGAAAAACCACTTTTCGCACTTGTGATAGTGTTGAAAAACCACTTTTCGCACTTGTGTCAGTGTTGAAAAACCACTTTTCGCACTTGTGTTGGTGCAGGAAACCACTTTTTCACTTGTATTAGTGTGGAAAAAACACATTTTGCACTTGTGATAGTGTTGAAAAACCACTTTTCGCACTTGTGTTAGTGTTGAAAAACCACTTTTCGCACTTGTGTTGGTGCAGGAAACCACTTTTGCACTTGTATTAGTATGGAAAAACCACTTTTCGCACTTGTGTTAGTGTTGAAAAACCACTTTTTGCACTTGTGTTAGTGTTGAAAAACCACTTTTCGCACTTGTGTTGGTGCAGGAAACCACTTTTGCACTTGTATTAGTGTGGAAAAAACACTTTTTGCACTTGTGATAGTGTTGAAAAACCACTTTTCGCACTTGTGTTAGTGTTGAAAAACCACTTTTCGCACTTGTGTTGGTGCAGGAAACCACTTTTGCACTTGTATTAGTGTGGAAAAAACACTTTTCGCACTTGTGTTAGTGTTGAAAAAACACTTTTCGCACTTGTGTTAGTGTTGAAAAACCACTTTTCGCACTTGTGTTGGTGCAGGAAACCACTTTTGCACTTGTATCAGTGTGGAAAAAACACTTTTCGCACTTGTGTTAGTGTTGAAAAACCACTTTTCGCACTTGTGTTAGTGTTGAAAAACCACTTTTCGCACTTGTGTTGGTGCAGTAAACCACATTTGCACTTGTATTAGTGTGGAAAATACACTTTTCGCATTTGTGTTAGTGTTGAAAAACCACTTTTCGCACTTGTGTTAGTGTTGAAAAACCACTTTTTGCACTTGTGTTGGTGCAGGAAACCACTTTTGCACTTGTATTAGTGTGGAAAAACCACTTTTCGCACTTGTGTTAGTGTTGAAAAACCACTTTTCACACTTGTGTTAGTGTTGAAAAACCACTTTTCGCACTTGTGATAGTGTTGAAAAACCACTTTTCGCACTTGTGTCAGTGTTGAAAAACCACTTTTCGCACTTGTGTTGGTGCAGGAAACCACTTTTTCACTTGTATTAGTGTGGAAAAAACACATTTTGCACTTGTGATAGTGTTGAAAAACCACTTTTCGCACTTGTGTTAGTGTTGAAAAACCACTTTTCGCACTTGTGTTGGTGCAGGAAACCACTTTTGCACTTGTATTAGTGTGGAAAATACACTTTTCGCATTTGTGTTAGTGTTGAAAAACCACTTTTCGCACTTGTGTTAGTGTTGAAAAACCACTTTTTGCACTTGTGTTGGTGCAGGAAACCACTTTTGCACTTGTATTAGTGTGGAAAAACCACTTTTCGCACTTGTGTTAGTGTTGAAAAACCACTTTTCGCACTTGTGTTAGTGTTGAAAAACCACTTTTCGCACTTGTGTTAGTGTGGAAAAACCACTTTTCGCACTTGTGTTGGTGCAGGAAACCACTTTTGCACTTGTATTAGTGTGGAAAATACACTTTTTGCACTTGTGATAGTGTTGAAAAACCACTTTTCGCACTTGTGTTAGTGTTGAAAAACCACTTTTCGCACTTGTGTTAGTGTCGAAAAACCACTTTTCGCACTTGTGTTAGTGTTGAAAAACCACTTTTCGCACTTGTGTTAGTGTGGAAAAAACACTTTTTGCACTTGTGATAGTGTTGAAAAACCACTTTTCGCACTTGTGTTAGTGTTGAAAAACCACTTTTCGCACTTGTGTTGGTGCAGGAAACCACTTTTGCACTTGTATCAGTGTGGAAAAAACACTTTTCGCACTTGTGTTAATGTTGAAAAACCACTTTTCGCACTTGTGTTAGTGTTGAAAAACCACTTTTCGCACTTGTGTTGGTGCAGGAAACCACATTTGCACTTGTATTAGTGTGGAAAATACACTTCTCGCAAAATACACTTTTCAACAAAGTGTTAGTGTTGAAAAACCACTTTTCGCACTTGTGTTAGTGTTGAAAAACCACTTTTAGCACTTGTGTTGGTGCAGGAAACCACTTTTGCACTTGTATTAGTATGGAAAAACCACTTTTCGCACTTGTGTTAGTGTTGATAAACCACTTTTTGCACTTGTGTTAGTGTTGAAAAACCACTTTTCGCACTTGTGTTTGTGCAGGAAACCACTTTTGCACTTGTATTAGTGTGGAAAAAACACTTTTTGCACTTGTGATAGTGTTGAAAAACAACTTTTCGCACGTGTGTTAGTGTTGAAAAACCACTTTTCCCACTTGTGTTGGTGCAGGAAACCACTTTTGCACTTGTATTAGTGTGGAAAAAACACTTTTCGCACTTGTGTTAGTGTTGAAAAAACACTTTTCGCACTTGTGTTAGTGTTGAAAAACCACTTTTCGCACTTGTGTTGGTGCAGGAAACCACTTTTGCACTTGTATTAGTGTGGAAAAAACACTTTTTGCACTTGTGATAGTGTTGAAAAACCACTTTTCGCACTTGTGTTGGTGCAGTAAACCACTTTTGCACTTGTATTAGTGTTGAAAAAACACTTTTCGCACTTGTGTTAGTGTTGAAAAACCACTTTTTGCACTTGTGTTGGTGCAGGAAACCACTTTTGCACTTGTATTAGTGTGGAAAATACACTTTTCGCACTTGTGTTAGTGTTGAAAACCCACTTTTCGCACTTGTGTTAGTGTTGAAAAACCACTTTTTGCACTTGTGTTGGTGCAGGAAACCACTTTTTGCACTTGTGTTGGTGCAGGAAACCACTTTTGCACTTGTATTAGTATGGAAACACCACTTTTCGCACTTGTGTTAGTGTTGAAAAACAACTTTTCGCACTTGTGTTAGTGTTGAAAAACCACTTTTCGCACTTGTGTTGGTGCAGGAAACCACTTTTGCACTTGTATTAGTGTGGAAAAAACACTTTTTGCACTTGTGATAGTGTTGAAAAACCACTTTTCGCACTTGTGTTAGTGTTGAAAAACCACTTTTCGCACTTGTGTTGGTGCAGGAAACCACTTTTGCACTTGTATTAGTGTGGAAAAAACACATTTTGCACTTGTGATAGTGTTGAAAAACCACTTTTCGCACTTGTGTTAGTGTTGAAAAACCACTTTTCGCACTTGTGTTGGTGCAGGAAACCACTTTTGCACTTGTATTAGTGTGGACAAACCACTTTTTGCACTTGTGTTAGTGTTGAAAAACCACTTTTCGCACTTGTGTTAGTGTTGAAAAACCACTTTTCGCACTTGTGTTAGTGTGGAAAAACCACTTTTCGCACTTGTATTAGGGTGGAAAAAACACTTTTCGCACTTGTGATAGTGTTGAAAAACCACTTTTTGCACTTGTGTTAGTGTACAAAAACCACTTTTCGCACTTGTGTTAGTGTTGAAAAACCACTTTCCACACTTGTGTTGGTGCAGGAAACCACTTTTGCACTTGTATTAGTGTGGAAAAAACACTTTTTGCACTTGTATTAGTGTGGAAAAACCACTTTTCGCACTTGTGTTAGTGTTGAAAAACCACTTTTTGCACTTGTGTTGGTGCAGGAAACCACTTTTGCACTTGTTAACGCACAGGTTGTAAACCTGGTGCGTTATAGCGTTTGCCTGGGAATTTTCTGTCGCTCATTTCCGTGGCTCAAAAGTGAAGCTAGTTTCTGTCGCTCAGATGTGTAGACAGTTTCTGGCGCTCAGATGTGTAAACATGACGTCATCAAATCTATATTTATGCTGCCGGTTCTGCTGCGAACTACTTCACCATGGAAAGTACCATATGAATAATAATTTCCATGTGCCAACCTGGGCGGAATCCAAGTGGATTCACTTGACTTGTATTAGTGTGGAAAAACCACTTTTCGCACTTGTGTTAGTGTTGAAAAACCACTTTTCGCACTTGTGTTAGTGTTGAAAAACCACTTTTCGCACTTGTGTTAGTGTTGAAAAACCACTTTTCGCACTTGTGTTGGTGCAGGAAACCACTTTTGCACTTGTATTAGTGTGGAAAAAACACTTTTCGCACTTGTATTAGTGTTGAAAAACCACTTTTCGCACTTGTGTTAGTGTTGAAAAACCACTTTTCGCACTTGTGTTGGTGCAGGAAACCACTTTTGCACTTGTATTAGTGTGGAAAAAACACTTTTTGCACTTGTGATAGTGTTGAAAAACCACTTTTCGCACTTGTGTTAGTGTTGAAAAACCACTTTTCGCACTTGTGTTGGTGCAGGAAACCACATTTGCACTTGTATTAGTGTGGAAAAACCACTTTTCGCACTTGTGTTAGTGTTGAAAAACCACTTTTCGCACTTGTGTTTTTGCAGGAAACCACTTTTGCACTTGTATTAGTGTGGAAAAAACACTTTTTGCACTTGTGATAGTGTTGAAAAACCACTTTTCGCACTTGTGTTAGTGTTGAAAAACCACTTTTCGCACTTGTGTTAGTGTTGAAAAACCACTTTTCGCACTTGTGTTGGTGCAGGAAACCACTTTTGCACTTGTATTAGTGTGGAAAAAACACTTTTCGCACTTGTGTTAGTGTTGAAAAACCACTTTTCGCACTTGTGTTAGTGTTGAAAAACCACTTTTTGCACTTGTGTTGGTGCAGGAAACCACTTTTGCACTTGTATTAGTGTGGAAAAAACACTTTTTGCACATGTGATAGTGTTGAAAAACCACTTTTCGCACTTGTGTTAGTGTTGAAAAACCACTTTTCGCACTTGTGTTGGTGCAGGAAACCACTTTTGCACTTGTATTAGTATGGAAAAACCACTTTTCGCACTTGTGTTAGTGTTGAAAAACCACTTTTTGCACTTGTGTTAGTGTTGAAAAACCACTTTTTGCACTTGTGTTGGTGCAGGAAACCACTTTTGCACTTGTTAACGCACAGGTTGTAAACCTGGTGCGTTATAGCGTTTGCCTGGGAATTTTCTGTCGCTCATTTCCGTGGCTCAAAAGTGAAGCTAGTTTCTGTCGCTCAGATGTGTAGACAGTTTCTGGCGCTCAGATGTGTAAACATGACGTCATCAAATCTATATTTATGCTGCCGGTTCTGCTGCGAACTACTTCACCATGGAAAGTACCATATGAATAATAATTTCCATGTGCCAACCTGGGCGGAATCCAAGTGGATTCACTTGACTTGTATTAGTGTGGAAAAACCACTTTTCGCACTTGTGTTAGTGTTGAAAAACCACTTTTCGCACTTGTGTTAGTGTTGAAAAACCACTTTTCGCACTTGTGTTAGTGTTGAAAAACCACTTTTCGCACTTGTGTTGGTGCAGGAAACCACTTTTGCACTTGTATTAGTGTGGAAAAAACACTTTTCGCACTTGTATTAGTGTTGAAAAACCACTTTTCGCACTTGTGTTAGTGTTGAAAAACCACTTTTCGCACTTGTGTTGGTGCAGGAAACCACTTTTGCACTTGTATTAGTGTGGAAAAAACACTTTTTGCACTTGTGATAGTGTTGAAAAACCACTTTTCGCACTTGTGTTAGTGTTGAAAAACCACTTTTCGCACTTGTGTTGGTGCAGGAAACCACATTTGCACTTGTATTAGTGTGGAAAAACCACTTTTCGCACTTGTGTTAGTGTTGAAAAACCACTTTTCGCACTTGTGTTTTTGCAGGAAACCACTTTTGCACTTGTATTAGTGTGGAAAAAACACTTTTTGCACTTGTGATAGTGTTGAAAAACCACTTTTCGCACTTGTGTTAGTGTTGAAAAACCACTTTTCGCACTTGTGTTAGTGTTGAAAAACCACTTTTCGCACTTGTGTTGGTGCAGGAAACCACTTTTGCACTTGTATTAGTGTGGAAAAAACACTTTTCGCACTTGTGTTAGTGTTGAAAAACCACTTTTCGCACTTGTGTTAGTGTTGAAAAACCACTTTTTGCACTTGTGTTGGTGCAGGAAACCACTTTTGCACTTGTATTAGTGTGGAAAAAACACTTTTTGCACATGTGATAGTGTTGAAAAACCACTTTTCGCACTTGTGTTAGTGTTGAAAAACCACTTTTCGCACTTGTGTTGGTGCAGGAAACCACTTTTGCACTTGTATTAGTATGGAAAAACCACTTTTCGCACTTGTGTTAGTGTTGAAAAACCACTTTTTGCACTTGTGTTAGTGTTGAAAAACCACTTTTCGCACTTGTGTTGGTGCAGGAAACCACTTTTGCACTTGTATTAGTGTGGAAAAAACACTTTTTGCACTTGTGATAGTGTTGAAAAACCACTTTTCGCACTTGTGTTAGTGTTGAAAAACCACTTTTCGCACTTGTGTTGGTGCAGGAAACCACTTTTGCACTTGTATTAGTGTGGAAAAAACACTTTTCGCACTTGTGTTAGTGTTGAAAAAACACTATTCGCACTTGTGTTAGTGTTGAAAAACCACTTTTCGCACTTGTGTTGGTGCAGGAAACCACTTTTGCACTTGCATTAGTGTGGAAAATACACTTTTCGCACTTGTGTTAGTGTTGAAAAACCACTTTTCGCACTTGTGTTAGTGTTGAAAAACCACTTTTTGCACTTGTGTTGGTGCAGGAAACCACGTTTGCACTTGTATTAGTGTGGAAAAAACACATTTTGCACTTGTGATAGTGTTGAAAAACCACTTTTCGCACTTGTGTTAGTGTTGAAAAACCACTTTTCGCACTTGTGTTGGTGCAGGAAACCACTTTTGCACTTGTATCAGTGTGGAAAAAACACTTTTCGCACTTGTGTTAGTGTTGAAAAACCACTTTTCGCACTTGTGTTAGTGTTGAAAAACCACTTTTCGCACTTGTGTTGGTGCAGTAAACCACATTTGCACTTGTATTAGTGTGGAAAATACACTTTTCGCATTTGTGTTAGTGTTGAAAAACCACTTTTCGCACTTGTGTTAGTGTTGAAAAACCACTTTTTGCACTTGTGTTGGTGCAGGAAACCACTTTTGCACTTGTATTAGTGTGGAAAAACCACTTTTCGCACTTGTGTTAGTGTTGAAAAACCACTTTTCACACTTGTGTTAGTGTTGAAAAACCACTTTTCGCACTTGTGTTAGTGTGGAAAAACCACTTTTCGCACTTGTGTTGGTGCAGGAAACCACTTTTGCACTTGTATTAGTGTGGAAAATACACTTTTTGCACTTGTGATAGTGTTGAAAAACCACTTTTCGCACTTGTGTTAGTGTTGAAAAACCACTTTTCGCACTTGTGTTAGTGTCGAAAAACCACTTTTCGCACTTGTGTTAGTGTTGAAAAACCACTTTTCGCACTTGTGTTAGTGTGGAAAAAACACTTTTTGCACTTGTGATAGTGTTGAAAAACCACTTTTCGCACTTGTGTTAGTGTTGAAAAACCACTTTTCGCACTTGTGTTGGTGCAGGAAACCACTTTTGCACTTGTATCAGTGTGGAAAAAACACTTTTCGCACTTGTGTTAATGTTGAAAAACCACTTTTCGCACTTGTGTTAGTGTTGAAAAACCACTTTTCGCACTTGTGTTGGTGCAGGAAACCACATTTGCACTTGTATTAGTGTGGAAAATACACTTCTCGCAAAATACACTTTTCAACAAAGTGTTAGTGTTGAAAAACCACTTTTCGCACTTGTGTTAGTGTTGAAAAACCACTTTTAGCACTTGTGTTGGTGCAGGAAACCACTTTTGCACTTGTATTAGTATGGAAAAACCACTTTTCGCACTTGTGTTAGTGTGGAAAATACACTTTTCGCACTTGTGTTAGTGTTGAAAACCCACTTTTCGCACTTGTGTTAGTGTTGAAAAACCACTTTTTGCACTTGTGTTGGTGCAGGAAACCACTTTTGCACTTGTATTAGTATGGAAACACCACTTTTCGCACTTGTGTTAGTGTTGAAAAACAACTTTTCGCACTTGTGTTAGTGTTGAAAAACCACTTTTCGCACTTGTGTTGGTGCAGGAAACCACTTTTGCACTTGTATTAGTGTGGAAAAAACACTTTTTGCACTTGTGATAGTGTTGAAAAACCACTTTTCGCACTTGTGTTAGTGTTGAAAAACCACTTTTCGCACTTGTGTTGGTGCAGGAAACCACTTTTGCACTTGTATTAGTGTGGAAAAAACACATTTTGCACTTGTGATAGTGTTGAAAAACCACTTTTCGCACTTGTGTTAGAGTTGAAAAACCACTTTTCGCACTTGTGTTGGTGCAGGAAACCACTTTTGCACTTGTATTAGTGTGGACAAACCACTTTTCGCACTTGTGTTAGTGTTGAAAAACCACTTTTCGCACTTGTGTTAGTGTTGAAAAACCACTTTTCGCACTTGTGTTAGTGTGGAAAAACCACTTTTCGCACTTGTATTAGGGTGGAAAAAACACTTTTCGCACTTGTGATAGTGTTGAAAAACCACTTTTTGCACTTGTGTTAGTGTACAAAAACCACTTTTCGCACTTGTGTTAGTGTTGAAAAACCACTTTCCACACTTGTGTTGGTGCAGGAAACCACTTTTGCACTTGTATTAGTGTGGAAAAAACACTTTTTGCACTTGTATTAGTGTGGAAAAACCACTTTTCGCACTTGTGTTAGTGTTGAAAAACCACTTTTTGCACTTGTGTTGGTGCAGGAAACCACTTTTGCACTTGTTAACGCACAGGTTGTAAACCTGGTGCGTTATAGCATTTGCCTGGGAATTTTCTGTCGCTCATTTCCGTGGCTCAAAAGTGAAGCTAGTTTCTGTCGCTCAGATGTGTAGACAGTTTCTGGCGCTCAGATGTGTAAACATGACGTCATCAAATCTATATTTATGCTGCCGGTTCTGCTGCGAACTACTTCACCATGGAAAGTACCATATGAATAATAATTTCCATGTGCCAACCTGGGCGGAATCCAAGTGGATTCACTTGACTTGTATTAGTGTGGAAAAACCACTTTTCGCACTTGTGTTAGTGTTGAAAAACCACTTTTCGCACTTGTGTTAGTGTTGAAAAACCACTTTTCGCACTTGTGTTGGTGCAGGAAACCACTTTTGCACTTGTATTAGTGTGGAAAAAACACTTTTTGCACTTGTGATAGTGTTGAAAAACCACTTTTCGCACTTGTGTTAGTGTTGAAAAACCACTTTTCGCACTTGTGTTGGTGCAGGAAACCACTTTTGCACTTGTATTAGTGTGGAAAAAACACTTTTCGCACTTGTGTTAGTGTTGAAAAAACACTATTCGCACTTGTGTTAGTGTTGAAAAACCACTTTTCGCACTTGTGTTGGTGCAGGAAACCACTTTTGCACTTGCATTAGTGTGGAAAATACACTTTTCGCACTTGTGTTAGTGTTGAAAAACCACTTTTCGCACTTGTGTTAGTGTTGAAAAACCACTTTTTGCACTTGTGTTGGTGCAGGAAACCACGTTTGCACTTGTATTAGTGTGGAAAAAACACATTTTGCACTTGTGATAGTGTTGAAAAACCACTTTTCGCACTTGTGTTAGTGTTGAAAAACCACTTTTCGCACTTGTGTTGGTGCAGGAAACCACTTTTGCACTTGTATCAGTGTGGAAAAAACACTTTTCGCACTTGTGTTAGTGTTGAAAAACCACTTTTCGCACTTGTGTTAGTGTTGAAAAACCACTTTTCGCACTTGTGTTGGTGCAGTAAACCACATTTGCACTTGTATTAGTGTGGAAAATACACTTTTCGCATTTGTGTTAGTGTTGAAAAACCACTTTTCGCACTTGTGTTAGTGTTGAAAAACCACTTTTTGCACTTGTGTTGGTGCAGGAAACCACTTTTGCACTTGTATTAGTGTGGAAAAACCACTTTTCGCACTTGTGTTAGTGTTGAAAAACCACTTTTCACACTTGTGTTAGTGTTGAAAAACCACTTTTCGCACTTGTGATAGTGTTGAAAAACCACTTTTCGCACTTGTGTCAGTGTTGAAAAACCACTTTTCGCACTTGTGTTGGTGCAGGAAACCACTTTTTCACTTGTATTAGTGTGGAAAAAACACATTTTGCACTTGTGATAGTGTTGAAAAACCACTTTTCGCACTTGTGTTAGTGTTGAAAAACCACTTTTCGCACTTGTGTTGGTGCAGGAAACCACTTTTGCACTTGTATTAGTGTGGAAAATACACTTTTCGCATTTGTGTTAGTGTTGAAAAACCACTTTTCGCACTTGTGTTAGTGTTGAAAAACCACTTTTTGCACTTGTGTTGGTGCAGGAAACCACTTTTGCACTTGTATTAGTGTGGAAAAACCACTTTTCGCACTTGTGTTAGTGTTGAAAAACCACTTTTCGCACTTGTGTTAGTGTTGAAAAACCACTTTTCGCACTTGTGTTAGTGTGGAAAAACCACTTTTCGCACTTGTGTTGGTGCAGGAAACCACTTTTGCACTTGTATTAGTGTGGAAAATACACTTTTTGCACTTGTGATAGTGTTGAAAAACCACTTTTCGCACTTGTGTTAGTGTTGAAAAACCACTTTTCGCACTTGTGTTAGTGTCGAAAAACCACTTTTCGCACTTGTGTTAGTGTTGAAAAACCACTTTTCGCACTTGTGTTAGTGTGGAAAAAACACTTTTTGCACTTGTGATAGTGTTGAAAAACCACTTTTCGCACTTGTGTTAGTGTTGAAAAACCACTTTTCGCACTTGTGTTGGTGCAGGAAACCACTTTTGCACTTGTATCAGTGTGGAAAAAACACTTTTCGCACTTGTGTTAATGTTGAAAAACCACTTTTCGCACTTGTGTTAGTGTTGAAAAACCACTTTTCGCACTTGTGTTGGTGCAGGAAACCACATTTGCACTTGTATTAGTGTGGAAAATACACTTCTCGCAAAATACACTTTTCAACAAAGTGTTAGTGTTGAAAAACCACTTTTCGCACTTGTGTTAGTGTTGAAAAACCACTTTTAGCACTTGTGTTGGTGCAGGAAACCACTTTTGCACTTGTATTAGTATGGAAAAACCACTTTTCGCACTTGTGTTAGTGTTGATAAACCACTTTTTGCACTTGTGTTAGTGTTGAAAAACCACTTTTCGCACTTGTGTTTGTGCAGGAAACCACTTTTGCACTTGTATTAGTGTGGAAAAAACACTTTTTGCACTTGTGATAGTGTTGAAAAACAACTTTTCGCACGTGTGTTAGTGTTGAAAAACCACTTTTCCCACTTGTGTTGGTGCAGGAAACCACTTTTGCACTTGTATTAGTGTGGAAAAAACACTTTTCGCACTTGTGTTAGTGTTGAAAAAACACTTTTCGCACTTGTGTTAGTGTTGAAAAACCACTTTTCGCACTTGTGTTGGTGCAGGAAACCACTTTTGCACTTGTATTAGTGTGGAAAAAACACTTTTTGCACTTGTGATAGTGTTGAAAAACCACTTTTCGCACTTGTGTTGGTGCAGTAAACCACTTTTGCACTTGTATTAGTGTTGAAAAAACACTTTTCGCACTTGTGTTAGTGTTGAAAAACCACTTTTTGCACTTGTGTTGGTGCAGGAAACCACTTTTGCACTTGTATTAGTGTGGAAAATACACTTTTCGCACTTGTGTTAGTGTTGAAAACCCACTTTTCGCACTTGTGTTAGTGTTGAAAAACCACTTTTTGCACTTGTGTTGGTGCAGGAAACCACTTTTTGCACTTGTGTTGGTGCAGGAAACCACTTTTGCACTTGTATTAGTATGGAAACACCACTTTTCGCACTTGTGTTAGTGTTGAAAAACAACTTTTCGCACTTGTGTTAGTGTTGAAAAACCACTTTTCGCACTTGTGTTGGTGCAGGAAACCACTTTTGCACTTGTATTAGTGTGGAAAAAACACTTTTTGCACTTGTGATAGTGTTGAAAAACCACTTTTCGCACTTGTGTTAGTGTTGAAAAACCACTTTTCGCACTTGTGTTGGTGCAGGAAACCACTTTTGCACTTGTATTAGTGTGGAAAAAACACATTTTGCACTTGTGATAGTGTTGAAAAACCACTTTTCGCACTTGTGTTAGTGTTGAAAAACCACTTTTCGCACTTGTGTTGGTGCAGGAAACCACTTTTGCACTTGTATTAGTGTGGACAAACCACTTTTTGCACTTGTGTTAGTGTTGAAAAACCACTTTTCGCACTTGTGTTAGTGTTGAAAAACCACTTTTCGCACTTGTGTTAGTGTGGAAAAACCACTTTTCGCACTTGTATTAGGGTGGAAAAAACACTTTTCGCACTTGTGATAGTGTTGAAAAACCACTTTTTGCACTTGTGTTAGTGTACAAAAACCACTTTTCGCACTTGTGTTAGTGTTGAAAAACCACTTTCCACACTTGTGTTGGTGCAGGAAACCACTTTTGCACTTGTATTAGTGTGGAAAAAACACTTTTTGCACTTGTATTAGTGTGGAAAAACCACTTTTCGCACTTGTGTTAGTGTTGAAAAACCACTTTTTGCACTTGTGTTGGTGCAGGAAACCACTTTTGCACTTGTTAACGCACAGGTTGTAAACCTGGTGCGTTATAGCGTTTGCCTGGGAATTTTCTGTCGCTCATTTCCGTGGCTCAAAAGTGAAGCTAGTTTCTGTCGCTCAGATGTATAGACAGTTTCTGGCGCTCAGATGTGTAAACATGACGTCATCAAATCTATATTTATGCTGCCGGTTCTGCTGCGAACTACTTCACCATGGAAAGTACCATATGAATAATAATTTCCATGTGCCAACCTGGGCGGAATCCAAGTGGATTCACTTGACTTGTATTAGTGTGGAAAAACCACTTTTCGCACTTGTGTTAGTGTTGAAAAACCACTTTTCGCACTTGTGTTAGTGTTGAAAAACCACTTTTCGCACTTGTGTTAGTGTTGAAAAACCACTTTTCGCACTTGTGTTGGTGCAGGAAACCACTTTTGCACTTGTATTAGTGTGGAAAAAACACTTTTCGCACTTGTATTAGTGTTGAAAAACCACTTTTCGCACTTGTGTTAGTGTTGAAAAACCACTTTTCGCACTTGTGTTGGTGCAGGAAACCACTTTTGCACTTGTATTAGTGTGGAAAAAACACTTTTTGCACTTGTGATAGTGTTGAAAAACCACTTTTCGCACTTGTGTTAGTGTTGAAAAACCACTTTTCGCACTTGTGTTGGTGCAGGAAACCACATTTGCACTTGTATTAGTGTGGAAAAACCACTTTTCGCACTTGTGTTAGTGTTGAAAAACCACTTTTCGCACTTGTGTTTTTGCAGGAAACCACTTTTGCACTTGTATTAGTGTGGAAAAAACACTTTTTGCACTTGTGATAGTGTTGAAAAACCACTTTTCGCACTTGTGTTAGTGTTGAAAAACCACTTTTCGCACTTGTGTTAGTGTTGAAAAACCACTTTTCGCACTTGTGTTGGTGCAGGAAACCACTTTTGCACTTGTATTAGTGTGGAAAAAACACTTTTCGCACTTGTGTTAGTGTTGAAAAACCACTTTTCGCACTTGTGTTAGTGTTGAAAAACCACTTTTTGCACTTGTGTTGGTGCAGGAAACCACTTTTGCACTTGTATTAGTGTGGAAAAAACACTTTTTGCACATGTGATAGTGTTGAAAAACCACTTTTCGCACTTGTGTTAGTGTTGAAAAACCACTTTTCGCACTTGTGTTGGTGCAGGAAACCACTTTTGCACTTGTATTAGTATGGAAAAACCACTTTTCGCACTTGTGTTAGTGTTGAAAAACCACTTTTTGCACTTGTGTTAGTGTTGAAAAACCACTTTTTGCACTTGTGTTGGTGCAGGAAACCACTTTTGCACTTGTTAACGCACAGGTTGTAAACCTGGTGCGTTATAGCGTTTGCCTGGGAATTTTCTGTCGCTCATTTCCGTGGCTCAAAAGTGAAGCTAGTTTCTGTCGCTCAGATGTGTAGACAGTTTCTGGCGCTCAGATGTGTAAACATGACGTCATCAAATCTATATTTATGCTGCCGGTTCTGCTGCGAACTACTTCACCATGGAAAGTACCATATGAATAATAATTTCCATGTGCCAACCTGGGCGGAATCCAAGTGGATTCACTTGACTTGTATTAGTGTGGAAAAACCACTTTTCGCACTTGTGTTAGTGTTGAAAAACCACTTTTCGCACTTGTGTTAGTGTTGAAAAACCACTTTTCGCACTTGTGTTAGTGTTGAAAAACCACTTTTCGCACTTGTGTTGGTGCAGGAAACCACTTTTGCACTTGTATTAGTGTGGAAAAAACACTTTTCGCACTTGTATTAGTGTTGAAAAACCACTTTTCGCACTTGTGTTAGTGTTGAAAAACCACTTTTCGCACTTGTGTTGGTGCAGGAAACCACTTTTGCACTTGTATTAGTGTGGAAAAAACACTTTTTGCACTTGTGATAGTGTTGAAAAACCACTTTTCGCACTTGTGTTAGTGTTGAAAAACCACTTTTCGCACTTGTGTTGGTGCAGGAAACCACATTTGCACTTGTATTAGTGTGGAAAAACCACTTTTCGCACTTGTGTTAGTGTTGAAAAACCACTTTTCGCACTTGTGTTTTTGCAGGAAACCACTTTTGCACTTGTATTAGTGTGGAAAAAACACTTTTTGCACTTGTGATAGTGTTGAAAAACCACTTTTCGCACTTGTGTTAGTGTTGAAAAACCACTTTTCGCACTTGTGTTAGTGTTGAAAAACCACTTTTCGCACTTGTGTTGGTGCAGGAAACCACTTTTGCACTTGTATTAGTGTGGAAAAAACACTTTTCGCACTTGTGTTAGTGTTGAAAAACCACTTTTCGCACTTGTGTTAGTGTTGAAAAACCACTTTTTGCACTTGTGTTGGTGCAGGAAACCACTTTTGCACTTGTATTAGTGTGGAAAAAACACTTTTTGCACATGTGATAGTGTTGAAAAACCACTTTTCGCACTTGTGTTAGTGTTGAAAAACCACTTTTCGCACTTGTGTTGGTGCAGGAAACCACTTTTGCACTTGTATTAGTATGGAAAAACCACTTTTCGCACTTGTGTTAGTGTTGAAAAACCACTTTTTGCACTTGTGTTAGTGTTGAAAAACCACTTTTCGCACTTGTGTTGGTGCAGGAAACCACTTTTGCACTTGTATTAGTGTGGAAAAAACACTTTTTGCACTTGTGATAGTGTTGAAAAACCACTTTTCGCACTTGTGTTAGTGTTGAAAAACCACTTTTCGCACTTGTGTTGGTGCAGGAAACCACTTTTGCACTTGTATTAGTGTGGAAAAAACACTTTTCGCACTTGTGTTAGTGTTGAAAAAACACTATTCGCACTTGTGTTAGTGTTGAAAAACCACTTTTCGCACTTGTGTTGGTGCAGGAAACCACTTTTGCACTTGCATTAGTGTGGAAAATACACTTTTCGCACTTGTGTTAGTGTTGAAAAACCACTTTTCGCACTTGTGTTAGTGTTGAAAAACCACTTTTTGCACTTGTGTTGGTGCAGGAAACCACGTTTGCACTTGTATTAGTGTGGAAAAAACACATTTTGCACTTGTGATAGTGTTGAAAAACCACTTTTCGCACTTGTGTTAGTGTTGAAAAACCACTTTTCGCACTTGTGTTGGTGCAGGAAACCACTTTTGCACTTGTATCAGTGTGGAAAAAACACTTTTCGCACTTGTGTTAGTGTTGAAAAACCACTTTTCGCACTTGTGTTAGTGTTGAAAAACCACTTTTCGCACTTGTGTTGGTGCAGTAAACCACATTTGCACTTGTATTAGTGTGGAAAATACACTTTTCGCATTTGTGTTAGTGTTGAAAAACCACTTTTCGCACTTGTGTTAGTGTTGAAAAACCACTTTTTGCACTTGTGTTGGTGCAGGAAACCACTTTTGCACTTGTATTAGTGTGGAAAAACCACTTTTCGCACTTGTGTTAGTGTTGAAAAACCACTTTTCACACTTGTGTTAGTGTTGAAAAACCACTTTTCGCACTTGTGTTAGTGTGGAAAAACCACTTTTCGCACTTGTGTTGGTGCAGGAAACCACTTTTGCACTTGTATTAGTGTGGAAAATACACTTTTTGCACTTGTGATAGTGTTGAAAAACCACTTTTCGCACTTGTGTTAGTGTTGAAAAACCACTTTTCGCACTTGTGTTAGTGTCGAAAAACCACTTTTCGCACTTGTGTTAGTGTTGAAAAACCACTTTTCGCACTTGTGTTAGTGTGGAAAAAACACTTTTTGCACTTGTGATAGTGTTGAAAAACCACTTTTCGCACTTGTGTTAGTGTTGAAAAACCACTTTTCGCACTTGTGTTGGTGCAGGAAACCACTTTTGCACTTGTATCAGTGTGGAAAAAACACTTTTCGCACTTGTGTTAATGTTGAAAAACCACTTTTCGCACTTGTGTTAGTGTTGAAAAACCACTTTTCGCACTTGTGTTGGTGCAGGAAACCACATTTGCACTTGTATTAGTGTGGAAAATACACTTCTCGCAAAATACACTTTTCAACAAAGTGTTAGTGTTGAAAAACCACTTTTCGCACTTGTGTTAGTGTTGAAAAACCACTTTTAGCACTTGTGTTGGTGCAGGAAACCACTTTTGCACTTGTATTAGTATGGAAAAACCACTTTTCGCACTTGTGTTAGTGTGGAAAATACACTTTTCGCACTTGTGTTAGTGTTGAAAACCCACTTTTCGCACTTGTGTTAGTGTTGAAAAACCACTTTTTGCACTTGTGTTGGTGCAGGAAACCACTTTTGCACTTGTATTAGTATGGAAACACCACTTTTCGCACTTGTGTTAGTGTTGAAAAACAACTTTTCGCACTTGTGTTAGTGTTGAAAAACCACTTTTCGCACTTGTGTTGGTGCAGGAAACCACTTTTGCACTTGTATTAGTGTGGAAAAAACACTTTTTGCACTTGTGATAGTGTTGAAAAACCACTTTTCGCACTTGTGTTAGTGTTGAAAAACCACTTTTCGCACTTGTGTTGGTGCAGGAAACCACTTTTGCACTTGTATTAGTGTGGAAAAAACACATTTTGCACTTGTGATAGTGTTGAAAAACCACTTTTCGCACTTGTGTTAGAGTTGAAAAACCACTTTTCGCACTTGTGTTGGTGCAGGAAACCACTTTTGCACTTGTATTAGTGTGGACAAACCACTTTTCGCACTTGTGTTAGTGTTGAAAAACCACTTTTCGCACTTGTGTTAGTGTTGAAAAACCACTTTTCGCACTTGTGTTAGTGTGGAAAAACCACTTTTCGCACTTGTATTAGGGTGGAAAAAACACTTTTCGCACTTGTGATAGTGTTGAAAAACCACTTTTTGCACTTGTGTTAGTGTACAAAAACCACTTTTCGCACTTGTGTTAGTGTTGAAAAACCACTTTCCACACTTGTGTTGGTGCAGGAAACCACTTTTGCACTTGTATTAGTGTGGAAAAAACACTTTTTGCACTTGTATTAGTGTGGAAAAACCACTTTTCGCACTTGTGTTAGTGTTGAAAAACCACTTTTTGCACTTGTGTTGGTGCAGGAAACCACTTTTGCACTTGTTAACGCACAGGTTGTAAACCTGGTGCGTTATAGCATTTGCCTGGGAATTTTCTGTCGCTCATTTCCGTGGCTCAAAAGTGAAGCTAGTTTCTGTCGCTCAGATGTGTAGACAGTTTCTGGCGCTCAGATGTGTAAACATGACGTCATCAAATCTATATTTATGCTGCCGGTTCTGCTGCGAACTACTTCACCATGGAAAGTACCATATGAATAATAATTTCCATGTGCCAACCTGGGCGGAATCCAAGTGGATTCACTTGACTTGTATTAGTGTGGAAAAACCACTTTTCGCACTTGTGTTAGTGTTGAAAAACCACTTTTCGCACTTGTGTTAGTGTTGAAAAACCACTTTTCGCACTTGTGTTAGTGTTGAAAAACCACTTTTCGCACTTGTGTTGGTGCAGGAAACCACTTTTGCACTTGTATTAGTGTGGAAAAAACACTTTTCGCACTTGTATTAGTGTTGAAAAACCACTTTTCGCACTTGTGTTAGTGTTGAAAAACCACTTTTCGCACTTGTGTTGGTGCAGGAAACCACTTTTGCACTTGTATTAGTGTGGAAAAAACACTTTTTGCACTTGTGATAGTGTTGAAAAACCACTTTTCGCACTTGTGTTAGTGTTGAAAAACCACTTTTCGCACTTGTGTTGGTGCAGGAAACCACTTTTGCACTTGTATTAGTGTGGAAAAAACACTTTTCGCACTTGTGTTAGTGTTGAAAAACCACTTTTCGCACTTGTGTTAGTGTTGAAAAACCACTTTTTGCACTTGTGTTGGTGCAGGAAACCACTTTTGCACTTGTATTAGTGTGGAAAAAACACTTTTTGCACATGTGATAGTGTTGAAAAACCACTTTTCGCACTTGTGTTAGTGTTGAAAAACCACTTTTCGCACTTGTGTTGGTGCAGGAAACCACTTTTGCACTTGTATTAGTGTGGAAAAAACACTTTTCGCACTTGTGTTAGTGTTGAAAAACCACTTTTCGCACTTGTGTTAGTGTTGAAAAACCACTTTTTGCACTTGTGTTGGTGCAGGAAACCACTTTTCCACTTGTATTAGTGTGGAAAAAACACTTTTTGCACATGTGATAGTGTTGAAAAACCACTTTTCGCACTTGTGTTAGTGTTGAAAAACCACTTTTCGCACTTGTGTTGGTGCAGGAAACCACTTTTGCACTTGTATTAGTATGGAAAAACCACTTTTCGCACTTGTGTTAGTGTTGAAAAACCACTTTTTGCACTTGTGTTAGTGTTGAAAAACCACTTTTTGCACTTGTGTTGGTGCAGGAAACCACTTTTGCACTTGTTAACGCACAGGTTGTAAACCTGGTGCGTTATAGCGTTTGCCTGGGAATTTTCTGTCGCTCATTTCCGTGGCTCAAAAGTGAAGCTAGTTTCTGTCGCTCAGATGTGTAGACAGTTTCTGGCGCTCAGATGTGTAAACATGACGTCATCAAATCTATATTTATGCTGCCGGTTCTGCTGCGAACTACTTCACCATGGAAAGTACCATATGAATAATAATTTCCATGTGCCAACCTGGGCGGAATCCAAGTGGATTCACTTGACTTGTATTAGTGTGGAAAAACCACTTTTCGCACTTGTGTTAGTGTTGAAAAACCACTTTTCGCACTTGTGTTAGTGTTGAAAAACCACTTTTCGCACTTGTGTTAGTGTTGAAAAACCACTTTTCGCACTTGTGTTGGTGCAGGAAACCACTTTTGCACTTGTATTAGTGTGGAAAAAACACTTTTCGCACTTGTATTAGTGTTGAAAAACCACTTTTCGCACTTGTGTTAGTGTTGAAAAACCACTTTTCGCACTTGTGTTGGTGCAGGAAACCACTTTTGCACTTGTATTAGTGTGGAAAAAACACTTTTTGCACTTGTGATAGTGTTGAAAAACCACTTTTCGCACTTGTGTTAGTGTTGAAAAACCACTTTTCGCACTTGTGTTGGTGCAGGAAACCACATTTGCACTTGTATTAGTGTGGAAAAACCACTTTTCGCACTTGTGTTAGTGTTGAAAAACCACTTTTCGCACTTGTGTTTTTGCAGGAAACCACTTTTGCACTTGTATTAGTGTGGAAAAAACACTTTTTGCACTTGTGATAGTGTTGAAAAACCACTTTTCGCACTTGTGTTAGTGTTGAAAAACCACTTTTCGCACTTGTGTTAGTGTTGAAAAACCACTTTTCGCACTTGTGTTGGTGCAGGAAACCACTTTTGCACTTGTATTAGTGTGGAAAAAACACTTTTCGCACTTGTGTTAGTGTTGAAAAACCACTTTTCGCACTTGTGTTAGTGTTGAAAAACCACTTTTTGCACTTGTGTTGGTGCAGGAAACCACTTTTGCACTTGTATTAGTGTGGAAAAAACACTTTTTGCACATGTGATAGTGTTGAAAAACCACTTTTCGCACTTGTGTTAGTGTTGAAAAACCACTTTTCGCACTTGTGTTGGTGCAGGAAACCACTTTTGCACTTGTATTAGTATGGAAAAACCACTTTTCGCACTTGTGTTAGTGTTGAAAAACCACTTTTTGCACTTGTGTTAGTGTTGAAAAACCACTTTTCGCACTTGTGTTGGTGCAGGAAACCACTTTTGCACTTGTATTAGTGTGGAAAAAACACTTTTTGCACTTGTGATAGTGTTGAAAAACCACTTTTCGCACTTGTGTTAGTGTTGAAAAACCACTTTTCGCACTTGTGTTGGTGCAGGAAACCACTTTTGCACTTGTATTAGTGTGGAAAAAACACTTTTCGCACTTGTGTTAGTGTTGAAAAAACACTATTCGCACTTGTGTTAGTGTTGAAAAACCACTTTTCGCACTTGTGTTGGTGCAGGAAACCACTTTTGCACTTGCATTAGTGTGGAAAATACACTTTTCGCACTTGTGTTAGTGTTGAAAAACCACTTTTCGCACTTGTGTTAGTGTTGAAAAACCACTTTTTGCACTTGTGTTGGTGCAGGAAACCACGTTTGCACTTGTATTAGTGTGGAAAAAACACATTTTGCACTTGTGATAGTGTTGAAAAACCACTTTTCGCACTTGTGTTAGTGTTGAAAAACCACTTTTCGCACTTGTGTTGGTGCAGGAAACCACTTTTGCACTTGTATCAGTGTGGAAAAAACACTTTTCGCACTTGTGTTAGTGTTGAAAAACCACTTTTCGCACTTGTGTTAGTGTTGAAAAACCACTTTTCGCACTTGTGTTGGTGCAGTAAACCACATTTGCACTTGTATTAGTGTGGAAAATACACTTTTCGCATTTGTGTTAGTGTTGAAAAACCACTTTTCGCACTTGTGTTAGTGTTGAAAAACCACTTTTTGCACTTGTGTTGGTGCAGGAAACCACTTTTGCACTTGTATTAGTGTGGAAAAACCACTTTTCGCACTTGTGTTAGTGTTGAAAAACCACTTTTCACACTTGTGTTAGTGTTGAAAAACCACTTTTCGCACTTGTGTTAGTGTGGAAAAACCACTTTTCGCACTTGTGTTGGTGCAGGAAACCACTTTTGCACTTGTATTAGTGTGGAAAATACACTTTTTGCACTTGTGATAGTGTTGAAAAACCACTTTTCGCACTTGTGTTAGTGTTGAAAAACCACTTTTCGCACTTGTGTTAGTGTCGAAAAACCACTTTTCGCACTTGTGTTAGTGTTGAAAAACCACTTTTCGCACTTGTGTTAGTGTGGAAAAAACACTTTTTGCACTTGTGATAGTGTTGAAAAACCACTTTTCGCACTTGTGTTAGTGTTGAAAAACCACTTTTCGCACTTGTGTTGGTGCAGGAAACCACTTTTGCACTTGTATCAGTGTGGAAAAAACACTTTTCGCACTTGTGTTAATGTTGAAAAACCACTTTTCGCACTTGTGTTAGTGTTGAAAAACCACTTTTCGCACTTGTGTTGGTGCAGGAAACCACATTTGCACTTGTATTAGTGTGGAAAATACACTTCTCGCAAAATACACTTTTCAACAAAGTGTTAGTGTTGAAAAACCACTTTTCGCACTTGTGTTAGTGTTGAAAAACCACTTTTAGCACTTGTGTTGGTGCAGGAAACCACTTTTGCACTTGTATTAGTATGGAAAAACCACTTTTCGCACTTGTGTTAGTGTGGAAAATACACTTTTCGCACTTGTGTTAGTGTTGAAAACCCACTTTTCGCACTTGTGTTAGTGTTGAAAAACCACTTTTTGCACTTGTGTTGGTGCAGGAAACCACTTTTGCACTTGTATTAGTATGGAAACACCACTTTTCGCACTTGTGTTAGTGTTGAAAAACCACTTTTCGCACTTGTGTTAGTGTTGAAAAACCACTTTTTGCACTTGTGTTGGTGCAGGAAACCACGTTTGCACTTGTATTAGTGTGGAAAAAACACATTTTGCACTTGTGATAGTGTTGAAAAACCACTTTTCGCACTTGTGTTAGTGTTGAAAAACCACTTTTCGCACTTGTGTTGGTGCAGGAAACCACTTTTGCACTTGTATCAGTGTGGAAAAAACACTTTTCGCACTTGTGTTAGTGTTGAAAAACCACTTTTCGCACTTGTGTTAGTGTTGAAAAACCACTTTTCGCACTTGTGTTGGTGCAGTAAACCACATTTGCACTTGTATTAGTGTGGAAAATACACTTTTCGCATTTGTGTTAGTGTTGAAAAACCACTTTTTGCACTTGTGTTAGTGTTGAAAAACCACTTTTTGCACTTGTGTTGGTGCAGGAAACCACTTTTGCACTTGTATTAGTGTGGAAAAACCACTTTTCGCACTTGTGTTAGTGTTGAAAAACCACTTTTCACACTTGTGTTAGTGTTGAAAAACCACTTTTCGCACTTGTGTTAGTGTGGAAAAACCACTTTTCGCACTTGTGTTGGTGCAGGAAACCACTTTTGCACTTGTATTAGTGTGGAAAATACACTTTTTGCACTTGTGATAGTGTTGAAAAACCACTTTTCGCACTTGTGTTAGTGTTGAAAAACCACTTTTCGCACTTGTGTTGGTGCAGGAAACCACTTTTGCACTTGTATCAGTGTGGAAAAAACACTTTTCGCACTTGTGTTAGTGTTGAAAAACCACTTTTCGCACTTGTGTTAGTGTTGAAAAACCACTTTTCGCACTTGTGTTGGTGCAGTAAACCACATTTGCACTTGTATTAGTGTGGAAAATACACTTTTCGCATTTGTGTTAGTGTTGAAAAACCACTTTTCGCACTTGTGTTAGTGTTGAAAAACCACTTTTTGCACTTGTGTTGGTGCAGGAAACCACTTTTGCACTTGTATTAGTGTGGAAAAACCACTTTTCGCACTTGTGTTAGTGTTGAAAAACCACTTTTCACACTTGTGTTAGTGTTGAAAAACCACTTTTCGCACTTGTGATAGTGTTGAAAAACCACTTTTCGCACTTGTGTCAGTGTTGAAAAACCACTTTTCGCACTTGTGTTGGTGCAGGAAACCACTTTTTCACTTGTATTAGTGTGGAAAAAACACATTTTGCACTTGTGATAGTGTTGAAAAACCACTTTTCGCACTTGTGTTAGTGTTGAAAAACCACTTTTCGCACTTGTGTTGGTGCAGGAAACCACTTTTGCACTTGTATTAGTGTGGAAAATACACTTTTCGCATTTGTGTTAGTGTTGAAAAACCACTTTTCGCACTTGTGTTAGTGTTGAAAAACCACTTTTTGCACTTGTGTTGGTGCAGGAAACCACTTTTGCACTTGTATTAGTGTGGAAAAACCACTTTTCGCACTTGTGTTAGTGTTGAAAAACCACTTTTCGCACTTGTGTTAGTGTTGAAAAACCACTTTTCGCACTTGTGTTAGTGTGGAAAAACCACTTTTCGCACTTGTGTTGGTGCAGGAAACCACTTTTGCACTTGTATTAGTGTGGAAAATACACTTTTTGCACTTGTGATAGTGTTGAAAAACCACTTTTCGCACTTGTGTTAGTGTTGAAAAACCACTTTTCGCACTTGTGTTAGTGTCGAAAAACCACTTTTCGCACTTGTGTTAGTGTTGAAAAACCACTTTTCGCACTTGTGTTAGTGTTGAAAAACCACTTTTCGCACTTGTGTTAGTGTGGAAAAAACACTTTTTGCACTTGTGATAGTGTTGAAAAACCACTTTTCGCACTTGTGTTAGTGTTGAAAAACCACTTTTCGCACTTGTGTTGGTGCAGGAAACCACTTTTGCACTTGTATCAGTGTGGAAAAAACACTTTTCGCACTTGTGTTAATGTTGAAAAACCACTTTTCGCACTTGTGTTAGTGTTGAAAAACCACTTTTCGCACTTGTGTTGGTGCAGGAAACCACATTTGCACTTGTATTAGTGTGGAAAATACACTTCTCGCAAAATACACTTTTCAACAAAGTGTTAGTGTTGAAAAACCACTTTTCGCACTTGTGTTAGTGTTGAAAAACCACTTTTAGCACTTGTGTTGGTGCAGGAAACCACTTTTGCACTTGTATTAGTATGGAAAAACCACTTTTCGCACTTGTGTTAGTGTTGATAAACCACTTTTTGCACTTGTGTTAGTGTTGAAAAACCACTTTTCGCACTTGTGTTTGTGCAGGAAACCACTTTTGCACTTGTATTAGTGTGGAAAAAACACTTTTTGCACTTGTGATAGTGTTGAAAAACAACTTTTCGCACGTGTGTTAGTGTTGAAAAACCACTTTTCCCACTTGTGTTGGTGCAGGAAACCACTTTTGCACTTGTATTAGTGTGGAAAAAACACTTTTCGCACTTGTGTTAGTGTTGAAAAACCACTTTTCGCACTTGTGTTGGTGCAGTAAACCACATTTGCACTTGTATTAGTGTGGAAAATACACTTTTCGCATTTGTGTTAGTGTTGAAAAACCACTTTTCGCACTTGTGTTAGTGTTGAAAAACCACTTTTTGCACTTGTGTTGGTGCAGGAAACCACTTTTGCACTTGTATTAGTGTGGAAAAACCACTTTTCGCACTTGTGTTAGTGTTGAAAAACCACTTTTCGCACTTGTGTTAGTGTTGAAAAACCACTTTTCACACTAGTGTTAGTGTTGAAAAACCACTTTTCGCACTTGTGTTAGTGTGGAAAAACCACTTTTCGCACTTGTGTTGGTGCAGGAAACCACTTTTGCACTTGTATTAGTGTGGAAAATACACTTTTTGCACTTGTGATAGTGTTGAAAAACCACTTTTCGCACTTGTGTTAGTGTTGAAAAACCACTTTTCGCACTTGTGTTAGTGTCGAAAAACCACTTTTCGCACTTGTGTTAGTGTTGAAAAACCACTTTTCGCACTTGTGTTAGTGTGGAAAAAACACTTTTTGCACTTGTGATAGTGTTGAAAAACCACTTTTCGCACTTGTGTTAGTGTTGAAAAACCACTTTTCGCACTTGTGTTGGTGCAGGAAACCACTTTTGCACTTGTATCAGTGTGGAAAAAACACTTTTCGCACTTGTGTTAATGTTGAAAAACCACTTTTCGCACTTGTGTTAGTGTTGAAAAACCACTTTTCGCACTTGTGTTGGTGCAGGAAACCACATTTGCACTTGTATTAGTGTGGAAAATACACTTCTCGCAAAATACACTTTTCAACAAAGTGTTAGTGTTGAAAAACCACTTTTCGCACTTGTGTTAGTGTTGAAAAACCACTTTTAGCACTTGTGTTGGTGCAGGAAACCACTTTTGCACTTGTATTAGTATGGAAAAACCACTTTTCGCACTTGTGTTAGTGTGGAAAATACACTTTTCGCACTTGTGTTAGTGTTGAAAACCCACTTTTCGCACTTGTGTTAGTGTTGAAAAACCACTTTTTGCACTTGTGTTGGTGCAGGAAACCACTTTTGCACTTGTATTAGTATGGAAACACCACTTTTCGCACTTGTGTTAGTGTTGAAAAACCACTTTTCGCACTTGTGTTAGTGTTGAAAAACCACTTTTTGCACTTGTGTTGGTGCAGGAAACCACGTTTGCACTTGTATTAGTGTGGAAAAAACACATTTTGCACTTGTGATAGTGTTGAAAAACCACTTTTCGCACTTGTGTTAGTGTTGAAAAACCACTTTTCGCACTTGTGTTGGTGCAGGAAACCACTTTTGCACTTGTATCAGTGTGGAAAAAACACTTTTCGCACTTGTGTTAGTGTTGAAAAACCACTTTTCGCACTTGTGTTAGTGTTGAAAAACCACTTTTCGCACTTGTGTTGGTGCAGTAAACCACATTTGCACTTGTATTAGTGTGGAAAATACACTTTTCGCATTTGTGTTAGTGTTGAAAAACCACTTTTTGCACTTGTGTTAGTGTTGAAAAACCACTTTTTGCACTTGTGTTGGTGCAGGAAACCACTTTTGCACTTGTATTAGTGTGGAAAAACCACTTTTCGCACTTGTGTTAGTGTTGAAAAACCACTTTTCACACTTGTGTTAGTGTTGAAAAACCACTTTTCGCACTTGTGTTAGTGTGGAAAAACCACTTTTCGCACTTGTGTTGGTGCAGGAAACCACTTTTGCACTTGTATTAGTGTGGAAAATACACTTTTTGCACTTGTGATAGTGTTGAAAAACCACTTTTCGCACTTGTGTTAGTGTTGAAAAACCACTTTTCGCACTTGTGTTGGTGCAGGAAACCACTTTTGCACTTGTATCAGTGTGGAAAAAACACTTTTCGCACTTGTGTTAGTGTTGAAAAACCACTTTTCGCACTTGTGTTAGTGTTGAAAAACCACTTTTCGCACTTGTGTTGGTGCAGTAAACCACATTTGCACTTGTATTAGTGTGGAAAATACACTTTTCGCATTTGTGTTAGTGTTGAAAAACCACTTTTCGCACTTGTGTTAGTGTTGAAAAACCACTTTTTGCACTTGTGTTGGTGCAGGAAACCACTTTTGCACTTGTATTAGTGTGGAAAAACCACTTTTCGCACTTGTGTTAGTGTTGAAAAACCACTTTTCACACTTGTGTTAGTGTTGAAAAACCACTTTTCGCACTTGTGATAGTGTTGAAAAACCACTTTTCACACTTGTGTCAGTGTTGAAAAACCACTTTTCGCACTTGTGTTGGTGCAGGAAACCACTTTTTCACTTGTATTAGTGTGGAAAAAACACATTTTGCACTTGTGATAGTGTTGAAAAACCACTTTTCGCACTTGTGTTAGTGTTGAAAAACCACTTTTCGCACTTGTGTTGGTGCAGGAAACCACTTTTGCACTTGTATTAGTGTGGAAAATACACTTTTCGCATTTGTGTTAGTGTTGAAAAACCACTTTTCGCACTTGTGTTAGTGTTGAAAAACCACTTTTTGCACCTGTGTTGGTGCAGGAAACCACTTTTGCACTTGTATTAGTGTGGAAAAACCACTTTTCGCACTTGTGTTAGTGTTGAAAAACCACTTTTCGCACTTGTGTTAGTGTTGAAAAACCACTTTTCGCACTTGTGTTAGTGTGGAAAAACCACTTTTCGCACTTGTGTTGGTGCAGGAAACCACTTTTGCACTTGTATTAGTGTGGAAAATACACTTTTTGCACTTGTGATAGTGTTGAAAAACCACTTTTCGCACTTGTGTTAGTGTTGAAAAACCACTTTTCGCACTTGTGTTAGTGTCGAAAAACCACTTTTCGCACTTGTGTTAGTGTTGAAAAACCACTTTTCGCACTTGTGTTAGTGTTGAAAAACCACTTTTCGCACTTGTGTTAGTGTGGAAAAAACACTTTTTGCACTTGTGATAGTGTTGAAAAACCACTTTTCGCACTTGTGTTAGTGTTGAAAAACCACTTTTCGCACTTGTGTTGGTGCAGGAAACCACTTTTGCACTTGTATCAGTGTGGAAAAAACACTTTTCGCACTTGTGTTAATGTTGAAAAACCACTTTTCGCACTTGTGTTAGTGTTGAAAAACCACTTTTCGCACTTGTGTTGGTGCAGGAAACCACATTTGCACTTGTATTAGTGTGGAAAATACACTTCTCGCAAAATACACTTTTCAACAAAGTGTTAGTGTTGAAAAACCACTTTTCGCACTTGTGTTAGTGTTGAAAAACCACTTTTAGCACTTGTGTTGGTGCAGGAAACCACTTTTGCACTTGTATTAGTATGGAAAAACCACTTTTCGCACTTGTGTTAGTGTTGATAAACCACTTTTTGCACTTGTGTTAGTGTTGAAAAACCACTTTTCGCACTTGTGTTTGTGCAGGAAACCACTTTTGCACTTGTATTAGTGTGGAAAAAACACTTTTTGCACTTGTGATAGTGTTGAAAAACAACTTTTCGCACGTGTGTTAGTGTTGAAAAACCACTTTTCCCACTTGTGTTGGTGCAGGAAACCACTTTTGCACTTGTATTAGTGTGGAAAAAACACTTTTCGCACTTGTGTTAGTGTTGAAAAACCACTTTTCGCACTTGTGTTGGTGCAGTAAACCACATTTGCACTTGTATTAGTGTGGAAAATACACTTTTCGCATTTGTGTTAGTGTTGAAAAACCACTTTTCGCACTTGTGTTAGTGTTGAAAAACCACTTTTTGCACTTGTGTTGGTGCAGGAAACCACTTTTGCACTTGTATTAGTGTGGAAAAACCACTTTTCGCACTTGTGTTAGTGTTGAAAAACCACTTTTCACACTAGTGTTAGTGTTGAAAAACCACTTTTCGCACTTGTGTTAGTGTGGAAAAACCACTTTTCGCACTTGTGTTGGTGCAGGAAACCACTTTTGCACTTGTATTAGTGTGGAAAATACACTTTTTGCACTTGTGATAGTGTTGAAAAACCACTTTTCGCACTTGTGTTAGTGTTGAAAAACCACTTTTCGCACTTGTGTTAGTGTCGAAAAACCACTTTTCGCACTTGTGTTAGTGTTGAAAAACCACTTTTCGCACTTGTGTTAGTGTGGAAAAAACACTTTTTGCACTTGTGATAGTGTTGAAAAACCACTTTTCGCACTTGTGTTAGTGTTGAAAAACCACTTTTCGCACTTGTGTTGGTGCAGGAAACCACTTTTGCACTTGTATCAGTGTGGAAAAAACACTTTTCGCACTTGTGTTAATGTTGAAAAACCACTTTTCGCACTTGTGTTAGTGTTGAAAAACCACTTTTCGCACTTGTGTTGGTGCAGGAAACCACATTTGCACTTGTATTAGTGTGGAAAATACACTTCTCGCAAAATACACTTTTCAACAAAGTGTTAGTGTTGAAAAACCACTTTTCGCACTTGTGTTAGTGTTGAAAAACCACTTTTAGCACTTGTGTTGGTGCAGGAAACCACTTTTGCACTTGTATTAGTATGGAAAAACCACTTTTCGCACTTGTGTTAGTGTGGAAAATACACTTTTCGCACTTGTGTTAGTGTTGAAAACCCACTTTTCGCACTTGTGTTAGTGTTGAAAAACCACTTTTTGCACTTGTGTTGGTGCAGGAAACCACTTTTGCACTTGTATTAGTATGGAAACACCACTTTTCGCACTTGTGTTAGTGTTGAAAAACCACTTTTCGCACTTGTGTTAGTGTTGAAAAACCACTTTTTGCACTTGTGTTGGTGCAGGAAACCACGTTTGCACTTGTATTAGTGTGGAAAAAACACATTTTGCACTTGTGATAGTGTTGAAAAACCACTTTTCGCACTTGTGTTAGTGTTGAAAAACCACTTTTCGCACTTGTGTTGGTGCAGGAAACCACTTTTGCACTTGTATCAGTGTGGAAAAAACACTTTTCGCACTTGTGTTAGTGTTGAAAAACCACTTTTCGCACTTGTGTTAGTGTTGAAAAACCACTTTTCGCACTTGTGTTGGTGCAGTAAACCACATTTGCACTTGTATTAGTGTGGAAAATACACTTTTCGCATTTGTGTTAGTGTTGAAAAACCACTTTTCGCACTTGTGTTAGTGTTGAAAAACCACTTTTTGCACTTGTGTTGGTGCAGGAAACCACTTTTGCACTTGTATTAGTGTGGAAAAACCACTTTTCGCACTTGTGTTAGTGTTGAAAAACCACTTTTCACACTTGTGTTAGTGTTGAAAAACCACTTTTCGCACTTGTGTTAGTGTGGAAAAACCACTTTTCGCACTTGTGTTGGTGCAGGAAACCACTTTTGCACTTGTATTAGTGTGGAAAATACACTTTTTGCACTTGTGATAGTGTTGAAAAACCACTTTTCGCACTTGTGTTAGTGTTGAAAAACCACTTTTCGCACTTGTGTTGGTGCAGGAAACCACTTTTGCACTTGTATCAGTGTGGAAAAAACACTTTTCGCACTTGTGTTAGTGTTGAAAAACCACTTTTCGCACTTGTGTTAGTGTTGAAAAACCACTTTTCGCACTTGTGTTGGTGCAGTAAACCACATTTGCACTTGTATTAGTGTGGAAAATACACTTTTCGCATTTGTGTTAGTGTTGAAAAACCACTTTTCGCACTTGTGTTAGTGTTGAAAAACCACTTTTTGCACTTGTGTTGGTGCAGGAAACCACTTTTGCACTTGTATTAGTGTGGAAAAACCACTTTTCGCACTTGTGTTAGTGTTGAAAAACCACTTTTCACACTTGTGTTAGTGTTGAAAAACCACTTTTCGCACTTGTGATAGTGTTGAAAAACCACTTTTCGCACTTGTGTCAGTGTTGAAAAACCACTTTTCGCACTTGTGTTGGTGCAGGAAACCACTTTTTCACTTGTATTAGTGTGGAAAAAACACATTTTGCACTTGTGATAGTGTTGAAAAACCACTTTTCGCACTTGTGTTAGTGTTGAAAAACCACTTTTCGCACTTGTGTTGGTGCAGGAAACCACTTTTGCACTTGTATTAGTGTGGAAAATACACTTTTCGCATTTGTGTTAGTGTTGAAAAACCACTTTTCGCACTTGTGTTAGTGTTGAAAAACCACTTTTTGCACTTGTGTTGGTGCAGGAAACCACTTTTGCACTTGTATTAGTGTGGAAAAACCACTTTTCGCACTTGTGTTAGTGTTGAAAAACCACTTTTCGCACTTGTGTTAGTGTTGAAAAACCACTTTTCGCACTTGTGTTAGTGTGGAAAAACCACTTTTCGCACTTGTGTTGGTGCAGGAAACCACTTTTGCACTTGTATTAGTGTGGAAAATACACTTTTTGCACTTGTGATAGTGTTGAAAAACCACTTTTCGCACTTGTGTTAGTGTTGAAAAACCACTTTTCGCACTTGTGTTAGTGTCGAAAAACCACTTTTCGCACTTGTGTTAGTGTTGAAAAACCACTTTTCGCACTTGTGTTAGTGTGGAAAAAACACTTTTTGCACTTGTGATAGTGTTGAAAAACCACTTTTCGCACTTGTGTTAGTGTTGAAAAACCACTTTTCGCACTTGTGTTGGTGCAGGAAACCACTTTTGCACTTGTATCAGTGTGGAAAAAACACTTTTCGCACTTGTGTTAATGTTGAAAAACCACTTTTCGCACTTGTGTTAGTGTTGAAAAACCACTTTTCGCACTTGTGTTGGTGCAGGAAACCACATTTGCACTTGTATTAGTGTGGAAAATACACTTCTCGCAAAATACACTTTTCAACAAAGTGTTAGTGTTGAAAAACCACTTTTCGCACTTGTGTTAGTGTTGAAAAACCACTTTTAGCACTTGTGTTGGTGCAGGAAACCACTTTTGCACTTGTATTAGTATGGAAAAACCACTTTTCGCACTTGTGTTAGTGTTGATAAACCACTTTTTGCACTTGTGTTAGTGTTGAAAAACCACTTTTCGCACTTGTGTTTGTGCAGGAAACCACTTTTGCACTTGTATTAGTGTGGAAAAAACACTTTTTGCACTTGTGATAGTGTTGAAAAACAACTTTTCGCACGTGTGTTAGTGTTGAAAAACCACTTTTCCCACTTGTGTTGGTGCAGGAAACCACTTTTGCACTTGTATTAGTGTGGAAAAAACACTTTTCGCACTTGTGTTAGTGTTGAAAAAACACTTTTCGCACTTGTGTTAGTGTTGAAAAACCACTTTTCGCACTTGTGTTGGTGCAGGAAACCACTTTTGCACTTGTATTAGTGTGGAAAAAACACTTTTTGCACTTGTGATAGTGTTGAAAAACCACTTTTCGCACTTGTGTTGGTGCAGTAAACCACTTTTGCACTTGTATTAGTGTTGAAAAAACACTTTTCGCACTTGTGTTAGTGTTGAAAAACCACTTTTTGCACTTGTGTTGGTGCAGGAAACCACTTTTGCACTTGTATTAGTGTGGAAAATACACTTTTCGCACTTGTGTTAGTGTTGAAAACCCACTTTTCGCACTTGTGTTAGTGTTGAAAAACCACTTTTTGCACTTGTGTTGGTGCAGGAAACCACTTTTTGCACTTGTGTTGGTGCAGGAAACCACTTTTGCACTTGTATTAGTATGGAAACACCACTTTTCGCACTTGTGTTAGTGTTGAAAAACAACTTTTCGCACTTGTGTTAGTGTTGAAAAACCACTTTTCGCACTTGTGTTGGTGCAGGAAACCACTTTTGCACTTGTATTAGTGTGGAAAAAACACTTTTTGCACTTGTGATAGTGTTGAAAAACCACTTTTCGCACTTGTGTTAGTGTTGAAAAACCACTTTTCGCACTTGTGTTGGTGCAGGAAACCACTTTTGCACTTGTATTAGTGTGGAAAAAACACATTTTGCACTTGTGATAGTGTTGAAAAACCACTTTTCGCACTTGTGTTAGTGTTGAAAAACCACTTTTCGCACTTGTGTTGGTGCAGGAAACCACTTTTGCACTTGTATTAGTTTGGACAAACCACTTTTTGCACTTGTGTTAGTGTTGAAAAACCACTTTTCGCACTTGTGTTAGTGTTGAAAAACCACTTTTCGCACTTGTGTTAGTGTGGAAAAACCACTTTTCGCACTTGTATTAGGGTGGAAAAAACACTTTTCGCACTTGTGATAGTGTTGAAAAACCACTTTTTGCACTTGTGTTAGTGTACAAAAACCACTTTTCACACTTGTGTTAGTGTTGAAAAACCACTTTCCACACTTGTGTTGGTGCAGGAAACCACTTTTGCACTTGTATTAGTGTGGAAAAAACACTTTTTGCACTTGTATTAGTGTGGAAAAACCACTTTTCGCACTTGTGTTAGTGTTGAAAAACCACTTTTTGCACTTGTGTTGGTGCAGGAAACCACTTTTGCACTTGTTAACGCACAGGTTGTAAACCTGGTGCGTTATAGCGTTTGCCTGGGAATTTTCTGTCGCTCATTTCCGTGGCTCAAAAGTGAAGCTAGTTTCTGTCGCTCAGATGTGTAGACAGTTTCTGGCGCTCAGATGTGTAAACATGACGTCATCAAATCTATATTTATGCTGCCGGTTCTGCTGCGAACTACTTCACCATGGAAAGTACCATATGAATAATAATTTCCATGTGCCAACCTGGGCGGAATCCAAGTGGATTCACTTGACTTGTATTAGTGTGGAAAAACCACTTTTCGCACTTGTGTTAGTGTTGAAAAACCACTTTTCGCACTTGTGTTAGTGTTGAAAAACCACTTTTCGCACTTGTGTTAGTGTTGAAAAACCACTTTTCGCACTTGTGTTGGTGCAGGAAACCACTTTTGCACTTGTATTAGTGTGGAAAAAACACTTTTCGCACTTGTATTAGTGTTGAAAAACCACTTTTCGCACTTGTGTTAGTGTTGAAAAACCACTTTTCGCACTTGTGTTGGTGCAGGAAACCACTTTTGCACTTGTATTAGTGTGGAAAAAACACTTTTTGCACTTGTGATAGTGTTGAAAAACCACTTTTCGCACTTGTGTTAGTGTTGAAAAACCACTTTTCGCACTTGTGTTGGTGCAGGAAACCACATTTGCACTTGTATTAGTGTGGAAAAACCACTTTTCGCACTTGTGTTAGTGTTGAAAAACCACTTTTCGCACTTGTGTTTTTGCAGGAAACCACTTTTGCACTTGTATTAGTGTGGAAAAAACACTTTTTGCACTTGTGATAGTGTTGAAAAACCACTTTTCGCACTTGTGTTAGTGTTGAAAAACCACTTTTCGCACTTGTGTTAGTGTTGAAAAACCACTTTTCGCACTTGTGTTGGTGCAGGAAACCACTTTTGCACTTGTATTAGTGTGGAAAAAACACTTTTCGCACTTGTGTTAGTGTTGAAAAACCACTTTTCGCACTTGTGTTAGTGTTGAAAAACCACTTTTTGCACTTGTGTTGGTGCAGGAAACCACTTTTGCACTTGTATTAGTGTGGAAAAAACACTTTTTGCACATGTGATAGTGTTGAAAAACCACTTTTCGCACTTGTGTTAGTGTTGAAAAACCACTTTTCGCACTTGTGTTGGTGCAGGAAACCACTTTTGCACTTGTATTAGTATGGAAAAACCACTTTTCGCACTTGTGTTAGTGTTGAAAAACCACTTTTTGCACTTGTGTTAGTGTTGAAAAACCACTTTTTGCACTTGTGTTGGTGCAGGAAACCACTTTTGCACTTGTTAACGCACAGGTTGTAAACCTGGTGCGTTATAGCGTTTGCCTGGGAATTTTCTGTCGCTCATTTCCGTGGCTCAAAAGTGAAGCTAGTTTCTGTCGCTCAGATGTGTAGACAGTTTCTGGCGCTCAGATGTGTAAACATGACGTCATCAAATCTATATTTATGCTGCCGGTTCTGCTGCGAACTACTTCACCATGGAAAGTACCATATGAATAATAATTTCCATGTGCCAACCTGGGCGGAATCCAAGTGGATTCACTTGACTTGTATTAGTGTGGAAAAACCACTTTTCGCACTTGTGTTAGTGTTGAAAAACCACTTTTCGCACTTGTGTTAGTGTTGAAAAACCACTTTTCGCACTTGTGTTAGTGTTGAAAAACCACTTTTCGCACTTGTGTTGGTGCAGGAAACCACTTTTGCACTTGTATTAGTGTGGAAAAAACACTTTTCGCACTTGTATTAGTGTTGAAAAACCACTTTTCGCACTTGTGTTAGTGTTGAAAAACCACTTTTCGCACTTGTGTTGGTGCAGGAAACCACTTTTGCACTTGTATTAGTGTGGAAAAAACACTTTTTGCACTTGTGATAGTGTTGAAAAACCACTTTTCGCACTTGTGTTAGTGTTGAAAAACCACTTTTCGCACTTGTGTTGGTGCAGGAAACCACATTTGCACTTGTATTAGTGTGGAAAAACCACTTTTCGCACTTGTGTTAGTGTTGAAAAACCACTTTTCGCACTTGTGTTTTTGCAGGAAACCACTTTTGCACTTGTATTAGTGTGGAAAAAACACTTTTTGCACTTGTGATAGTGTTGAAAAACCACTTTTCGCACTTGTGTTAGTGTTGAAAAACCACTTTTCGCACTTGTGTTAGTGTTGAAAAACCACTTTTCGCACTTGTGTTGGTGCAGGAAACCACTTTTGCACTTGTATTAGTGTGGAAAAAACACTTTTTGCACTTGTGTTAGTGTTGAAAAACCACTTTTCGCACTTGTGTTAGTGTTGAAAAACCACTTTTTGCACTTGTGTTGGTGCAGGAAACCACTTTTGCACTTGTATTAGTGTGGAAAAAACACTTTTTGCACATGTGATAGTGTTGAAAAACCACTTTTCGCACTTGTGTTAGTGTTGAAAAACCACTTTTCGCACTTGTGTTGGTGCAGGAAACCACTTTTGCACTTGTATTAGTATGGAAAAACCACTTTTCGCACTTGTGTTAGTGTTGAAAAACCACTTTTTGCACTTGTGTTAGTGTTGAAAAACCACTTTTCGCACTTGTGTTGGTGCAGGAAACCACTTTTGCACTTGTATTAGTGTGGAAAAAACACTTTTTGCACTTGTGATAGTGTTGAAAAACCACTTTTCGCACTTGTGTTAGTGTTGAAAAACCACTTTTCGCACTTGTGTTGGTGCAGGAAACCACTTTTGCACTTGTATTAGTGTGGAAAAAACACTTTTCGCACTTGTGTTAGTGTTGAAAAAACACTATTCGCACTTGTGTTAGTGTTGAAAAACCACTTTTCGCACTTGTGTTGGTGCAGGAAACCACTTTTGCACTTGCATTAGTGTGGAAAATACACTTTTCGCACTTGTGTTAGTGTTGAAAAACCACTTTTCGCACTTGTGTTAGTGTTGAAAAACCACTTTTTGCACTTGTGTTGGTGCAGGAAACCACGTTTGCACTTGTATTAGTGTGGAAAAAACACATTTTGCACTTGTGATAGTGTTGAAAAACCACTTTTCGCACTTGTGTTAGTGTTGAAAAACCACTTTTCGCACTTGTGTTGGTGCAGGAAACCACTTTTGCACTTGTATCAGTGTGGAAAAAACACTTTTCGCACTTGTGTTAGTGTTGAAAAACCACTTTTCGCACTTGTGTTAGTGTTGAAAAACCACTTTTCGCACTTGTGTTGGTGCAGTAAACCACATTTGCACTTGTATTAGTGTGGAAAATACACTTTTCGCATTTGTGTTAGTGTTGAAAAACCACTTTTCGCACTTGTGTTAGTGTTGAAAAACCACTTTTTGCACTTGTGTTGGTGCAGGAAACCACTTTTGCACTTGTATTAGTGTGGAAAAACCACTTTTCGCACTTGTGTTAGTGTTGAAAAACCACTTTTCACACTTGTGTTAGTGTTGAAAAACCACTTTTCGCACTTGTATTAGTGTGGAAAAACCACTTTTCGCACTTGTGTTGGTGCAGGAAACCACTTTTGCACTTGTATTAGTGTGGAAAATACACTTTTTGCACTTGTGATAGTGTTGAAAAACCACTTTTCGCACTTGTGTTAGTGTTGAAAAACCACTTTTCGCACTTGTGTTAGTGTCGAAAAACCACTTTTCGCACTTGTGTTAGTGTTGAAAAACCACTTTTCGCACTTGTGTTAGTGTGGAAAAAACACTTTTTGCACTTGTGATAGTGTTGAAAAACCACTTTTCGCACTTGTGTTAGTGTTGAAAAACCACTTTTCGCACTTGTGTTGGTGCAGGAAACCACTTTTGCACTTGTATCAGTGTGGAAAAAACACTTTTCGCACTTGTGTTAATGTTGAAAAACCACTTTTCGCACTTGTGTTAGTGTTGAAAAACCACTTTTCGCACTTGTGTTGGTGCAGGAAACCACATTTGCACTTGTATTAGTGTGGAAAATACACTTCTCGCAAAATACACTTTTCAACAAAGTGTTAGTGTTGAAAAACCACTTTTCGCACTTGTGTTAGTGTTGAAAAACCACTTTTAGCACTTGTGTTGGTGCAGGAAACCACTTTTGCACTTGTATTAGTATGGAAAAACCACTTTTCGCACTTGTGTTAGTGTGGAAAATACACTTTTCGCACTTGTGTTAGTGTTGAAAACCCACTTTTCGCACTTGTGTTAGTGTTGAAAAACCACTTTTTGCACTTGTGTTGGTGCAGGAAACCACTTTTGCACTTGTATTAGTATGGAAACACCACTTTTCGCACTTGTGTTAGTGTTGAAAAACAACTTTTCGCACTTGTGTTAGTGTTGAAAAACCACTTTTCGCACTTGTGTTGGTGCAGGAAACCACTTTTGCACTTGTATTAGTGTGGAAAAAACACTTTTTGCACTTGTGATAGTGTTGAAAAACCACTTTTCGCACTTGTGTTAGTGTTGAAAAACCACTTTTCGCACTTGTGTTGGTGCAGGAAACCACTTTTGCACTTGTATTAGTGTGGAAAAAACACATTTTGCACTTGTGATAGTGTTGAAAAACCACTTTTCGCACTTGTGTTAGAGTTGAAAAACCACTTTTCGCACTTGTGTTGGTGCAGGAAACCACTTTTGCACTTGTATTAGTGTGGACAAACCACTTTTCGCACTTGTGTTAGTGTTGAAAAACCACTTTTCGCACTTGTGTTAGTGTTGAAAAACCACTTTTCGCACTTGTGTTAGTGTGGAAAAACCACTTTTCGCACTTGTATTAGGGTGGAAAAAACACTTTTCGCACTTGTGATAGTGTTGAAAAACCACTTTTTGCACTTGTGTTAGTGTACAAAAACCACTTTTCGCACTTGTGTTAGTGTTGAAAAACCACTTTCCACACTTGTGTTGGTGCAGGAAACCACTTTTGCACTTGTATTAGTGTGGAAAAAACACTTTTTGCACTTGTATTAGTGTGGAAAAACCACTTTTCGCACTTGTGTTAGTGTTGAAAAACCACTTTTCGCACTTGTGTTAGTGTTGAAAAACCACTTTTCGCACTTGTGTTGGTGCAGGAAACCACTTTTGCACTTGTATTAGTGTGGAAAAAACACTTTTCGCACTTGTGTTAGTGTTGAAAAACCACTTTTCGCACTTGTGTTAGTGTTGAAAAACCACTTTTTGCACTTGTGTTGGTGCAGGAAACCACTTTTGCACTTGTATTAGTGTGGAAAAAACACTTTTTGCACATGTGATAGTGTTGAAAAACCACTTTTCGCACTTGTGTTAGTGTTGAAAAACCACTTTTCGCACTTGTGTTGGTGCAGGAAACCACTTTTGCACTTGTATTAGTATGGAAAAACCACTTTTCGCACTTGTGTTAGTGTTGAAAAACCACTTTTTGCACTTGTGTTAGTGTTGAAAAACCACTTTTCGCACTTGTGTTGGTGCAGGAAACCACTTTTGCACTTGTATTAGTGTGGAAAAAACACTTTTTGCACTTGTGATAGTGTTGAAAAACCACTTTTCGCACTTGTGTTAGTGTTGAAAAACCACTTTTCGCACTTGTGTTGGTGCAGGAAACCACTTTTGCACTTGTATTAGTGTGGAAAAAACACTTTTCGCACTTGTGTTAGTGTTGAAAAAACACTATTCGCACTTGTGTTAGTGTTGAAAAACCACTTTTCGCACTTGTGTTGGTGCAGGAAACCACTTTTGCACTTGCATTAGTGTGGAAAATACACTTTTCGCACTTGTGTTAGTGTTGAAAAACCACTTTTCGCACTTGTGTTAGTGTTGAAAAACCACTTTTTGCACTTGTGTTGGTGCAGGAAACCACGTTTGCACTTGTATTAGTGTGGAAAAAACACATTTTGCACTTGTGATAGTGTTGAAAAACCACTTTTCGCACTTGTGTTAGTGTTGAAAAACCACTTTTCGCACTTGTGTTGGTGCAGGAAACCACTTTTGCACTTGTATTAGTGTGGAAAAAACACTTTTCGCACTTGTGTTAGTGTTGAAAAAACACTATTCGCACTTGTGTTAGTGTTGAAAAACCACTTTTCGCACTTGTGTTGGTGTTGAAAAACCACTTTTTGCACTTGTGTTGGTGCAGGAAACCACTTTTGCACTTGTATTAGTGTGGAAAAACCACTTTTCGCACTTGTGTTAGTGTTGAAAAACCACTTTTCACACTTGTGTTAGTGTTGAAAAACCACTTTTCGCACTTGTATTAGTGTGGAAAAACCACTTTTCGCACTTGTGTTGGTGCAGGAAACCACTTTTGCACTTGTATTAGTGTGGAAAATACACTTTTTGCACTTGTGATAGTGTTGAAAAACCACTTTTCGCACTTGTGTTAGTGTTGAAAAACCACTTTTCGCACTTGTGTTAGTGTCGAAAAACCACTTTTCGCACTTGTGTTAGTGTTGAAAAACCACTTTTCGCACTTGTGTTAGTGTGGAAAAAACACTTTTTGCACTTGTGATAGTGTTGAAAAACCACTTTTCGCACTTGTGTTAGTGTTGAAAAACCACTTTTCGCACTTGTGTTGGTGCAGGAAACCACTTTTGCACTTGTATCAGTGTGGAAAAAACACTTTTCGCACTTGTGTTAATGTTGAAAAACCACTTTTCGCACTTGTGTTAGTGTTGAAAAACCACTTTTCGCACTTGTGTTGGTGCAGGAAACCACATTTGCACTTGTATTAGTGTGGAAAATACACTTCTCGCAAAATACACTTTTCAACAAAGTGTTAGTGTTGAAAAACCACTTTTCGCACTTGTGTTAGTGTTGAAAAACCACTTTTAGCACTTGTGTTGGTGCAGGAAACCACTTTTGCACTTGTATTAGTATGGAAAAACCACTTTTCGCACTTGTGTTAGTGTGGAAAATACACTTTTCGCACTTGTGTTAGTGTTGAAAACCCACTTTTCGCACTTGTGTTAGTGTTGAAAAACCACTTTTTGCACTTGTGTTGGTGCAGGAAACCACTTTTGCACTTGTATTAGTATGGAAACACCACTTTTCGCACTTGTGTTAGTGTTGAAAAACAACTTTTCGCACTTGTGTTAGTGTTGAAAAACCACTTTTCGCACTTGTGTTGGTGCAGGAAACCACTTTTGCACTTGTATTAGTGTGGAAAAAACACTTTTTGCACTTGTGATAGTGTTGAAAAACCACTTTTCGCACTTGTGTTAGTGTTGAAAAACCACTTTTCGCACTTGTGTTGGTGCAGGAAACCACTTTTGCACTTGTATTAGTGTGGAAAAAACACATTTTGCACTTGTGATAGTGTTGAAAAACCACTTTTCGCACTTGTGTTAGAGTTGAAAAACCACTTTTCGCACTTGTGTTGGTGCAGGAAACCACTTTTGCACTTGTATTAGTGTGGACAAACCACTTTTCGCACTTGTGTTAGTGTTGAAAAACCACTTTTCGCACTTGTGTTAGTGTTGAAAAACCACTTTTCGCACTTGTGTTAGTGTGGAAAAACCACTTTTCGCACTTGTATTAGGGTGGAAAAAACACTTTTCGCACTTGTGATAGTGTTGAAAAACCACTTTTTGCACTTGTGTTAGTGTACAAAAACCACTTTTCGCACTTGTGTTAGTGTTGAAAAACCACTTTCCACACTTGTGTTGGTGCAGGAAACCACTTTTGCACTTGTATTAGTGTGGAAAAAACACTTTTTGCACTTGTATTAGTGTGGAAAAACCACTTTTCGCACTTGTGTTAGTGTTGAAAAACCACTTTTCGCACTTGTGTTAGTGTTGAAAAACCACTTTTCGCACTTGTGTTGGTGCAGGAAACCACTTTTGCACTTGTATTAGTGTGGAAAAAACACTTTTCGCACTTGTGTTAGTGTTGAAAAACCACTTTTCGCACTTGTGTTAGTGTTGAAAAACCACTTTTTGCACTTGTGTTGGTGCAGGAAACCACTTTTGCACTTGTATTAGTGTGGAAAAAACACTTTTTGCACATGTGATAGTGTTGAAAAACCACTTTTCGCACTTGTGTTAGTGTTGAAAAACCACTTTTCGCACTTGTGTTGGTGCAGGAAACCACTTTTGCACTTGTATTAGTATGGAAAAACCACTTTTCGCACTTGTGTTAGTGTTGAAAAACCACTTTTTGCACTTGTGTTAGTGTTGAAAAACCACTTTTCGCACTTGTGTTGGTGCAGGAAACCACTTTTGCACTTGTATTAGTGTGGAAAAAACACTTTTTGCACTTGTGATAGTGTTGAAAAACCACTTTTCGCACTTGTGTTAGTGTTGAAAAACCACTTTTCGCACTTGTGTTGGTGCAGGAAACCACTTTTGCACTTGTATTAGTGTGGAAAAAACACTTTTCGCACTTGTGTTAGTGTTGAAAAAACACTATTCGCACTTGTGTTAGTGTTGAAAAACCACTTTTCGCACTTGTGTTGGTGCAGGAAACCACTTTTGCACTTGCATTAGTGTGGAAAATACACTTTTCGCACTTGTGTTAGTGTTGAAAAACCACTTTTCGCACTTGTGTTAGTGTTGAAAAACCACTTTTTGCACTTGTGTTGGTGCAGGAAACCACGTTTGCACTTGTATTAGTGTGGAAAAAACACATTTTGCACTTGTGATAGTGTTGAAAAACCACTTTTCGCACTTGTGTTAGTGTTGAAAAACCACTTTTCGCACTTGTGTTGGTGCAGGAAACCACTTTTGCACTTGTATCAGTGTGGAAAAAACACTTTTCGCACTTGTGTTAGTGTTGAAAAACCACTTTTCGCACTTGTGTTAGTGTTGAAAAACCACTTTTCGCACTTGTGTTGGTGCAGTAAACCACATTTGCACTTGTATTAGTGTGGAAAATACACTTTTCGCATTTGTGTTAGTGTTGAAAAACCACTTTTCGCACTTGTGTTAGTGTTGAAAAACCACTTTTTGCACTTGTGTTGGTGCAGGAAACCACTTTTGCACTTGTATTAGTGTGGAAAAACCACTTTTCGCACTTGTGTTAGTGTTGAAAAACCACTTTTCACACTTGTGTTAGTGTTGAAAAACCACTTTTCGCACTTGTGTTAGTGTGGAAAAACCACTTTTCGCACTTGTGTTGGTGCAGGAAACCACTTTTGCACTTGTATTAGTGTGGAAAATACACTTTTTGCACTTGTGATAGTGTTGAAAAACCACTTTTCGCACTTGTGTTAGTGTTGAAAAACCACTTTTCGCACTTGTGTTAGTGTCGAAAAACCACTTTTCGCACTTGTGTTAGTGTTGAAAAACCACTTTTCGCACTTGTGTTAGTGTGGAAAAAACACTTTTTGCACTTGTGATAGTGTTGAAAAACCACTTTTCGCACTTGTGTTAGTGTTGAAAAACCACTTTTCGCACTTGTGTTGGTGCAGGAAACCACTTTTGCACTTGTATCAGTGTGGAAAAAACACTTTTCGCACTTGTGTTAATGTTGAAAAACCACTTTTCGCACTTGTGTTAGTGTTGAAAAACCACTTTTCGCACTTGTGTTGGTGCAGGAAACCACATTTGCACTTGTATTAGTGTGGAAAATACACTTCTCGCAAAATACACTTTTCAACAAAGTGTTAGTGTTGAAAAACCACTTTTCGCACTTGTGTTAGTGTTGAAAAACCACTTTTAGCACTTGTGTTGGTGCAGGAAACCACTTTTGCACTTGTATTAGTATGGAAAAACCACTTTTCGCACTTGTGTTAGTGTGGAAAATACACTTTTCGCACTTGTGTTAGTGTTGAAAATCCACTTTTCGCACTTGTGTTAGTGTTGAAAAACCACTTTTTGCACTTGTGTTGGTGCAGGAAACCACTTTTGCACTTGTATTAGTATGGAAACACCACTTTTCGCACTTGTGTTAGTGTTGAAAAACAACTTTTCGCACTTGTGTTAGTGTTGAAAAACCACTTTTCGCACTTGTGTTGGTGCAGGAAACCACTTTTGCACTTGTATTAGTGTGGAAAAAACACTTTTTGCACTTGTGATAGTGTTGAAAAACCACTTTTCGCACTTGTGTTAGTGTTGAAAAACCACTTTTCGCACTTGTGTTGGTGCAGGAAACCACTTTTGCACTTGTATTAGTGTGGAAAAAACACATTTTGCACTTGTGATAGTGTTGAAAAACCACTTTTCGCACTTGTGTTAGAGTTGAAAAACCACTTTTCGCACTTGTGTTGGTGCAGGAAACCACTTTTGCACTTGTATTAGTGTGGACAAACCACTTTTCGCACTTGTGTTAGTGTTGAAAAACCACTTTTCGCACTTGTGTTAGTGTTGAAAAACCACTTTTCGCACTTGTGTTAGTGTGGAAAAACCACTTTTCGCACTTGTATTAGGGTGGAAAAAACACTTTTCGCACTTGTGATAGTGTTGAAAAACCACTTTTTGCACTTGTGTTAGTGTACAAAAACCACTTTTCGCACTTGTGTTAGTGTTGAAAAACCACTTTCCACACTTGTGTTGGTGCAGGAAACCACTTTTGCACTTGTATTAGTGTGGAAAAAACACTTTTTGCACTTGTATTAGTGTGGAAAAACCACTTTTCGCATTTGTGTTAGTGTTGAAAAACCACTTTTTGCACTTGTGTTGGTGCAGGAAACCACTTTTGCACTTGTTAACGCACAGGTTGTAAACCTGGTGCGTTATAGCATTTGCCTGGGAATTTTCTGTCGCTCATTTCCGTGGCTCAAAAGTGAAGCTAGTTTCTGTCGCTCAGATGTGTAGACAGTTTCTGGCGCTCAGATGTGTAAACATGACGTCATCAAATCTATATTTATGCTGCCGGTTCTGCTGCGAACTACTTCACCATGGAAAGTACCATATGAATAATAATTTCCATGTGCCAACCTGGGCGGAATCCAAGTGGATTCACTTGACTTGTATTAGTGTGGAAAAACCACTTTTCGCACTTGTGTTAGTGTTGAAAAACCACTTTTCGCACTTGTGTTAGTGTTGAAAAACCACTTTTCGCACTTGTGTTAGTGTTGAAAAACCACTTTTCGCACTTGTGTTGGTGCAGGAAACCACTTTTGCACTTGTATT
>NW_027618109.1:0-85088 GCF_964187855.1 Myxine glutinosa | reverse complement strand
CACTTGTATTAGTGTGGAAAAAACACTTTTCGCACTTGTGTTAGTGTTGAAAAACCACTTTTCGCACTTGTGTTAGTGTTGAAAAACCACTTTTCGCACTTGTGTTGGTGCAGGAAACCACTTTTGCACTTGTATTAGTGTGGAAAAAACCACTTTTTGCACTTGTGTTAGTGTTGAAAAACCATTTTTCGCACTTGTGTTAGTGTTGAAAAACCACTTTTCGCACTTGTGTTGGTGCAGGAAACCACTTTTGCACTTGTATTAGTGTGGAAAAAACACTTTTTGCACTTGTGATAGTGTTGAAAAACCACTTTTCGCCCTTGTGTTAGTGTTGAAAAACCACTTTTCGCACTTGTGTTGGTGCAGGAAACCACTTTTGCACTTGTATTAGTGTGGAAAAACCACTTTTCGCACTTGTGTTAGTGTTGAAAAACCACTTTTCGCACTTGTGTTAGTGTTGAAAAACAACTTTTCGCACTTGTGTTAGTGTTGAAAAACCACTTTTCGCAATTGTGTTGGTGCAGGAAACCACTTTTGCACTTGTATTAGTGTGGAAAAAAACACTTTTCGCACTTGTGTTAGTGTTGAAAAACCACTTTTCGCACTTGTTTTAGTGTTGAAAAACCACTTTTCGCACTTGTGTTAGTGTTGAAAAACCACTTTTCGCACTTGTGTTGGTGTAGGAAACCACTTTTGCACTTGTATTAGTGTGGAAAAAACACTTTTTGCACTTGTGATAGTGTTGAAAAACCACTTTTCGCACTTGTGTTAGTGTTGAAAAACCACTTTTCGCACTTGTGTTGGTGCAGGAAACCACTTTTGCACTTGTATTAGTGTGGAAAAACCACTTTTCGCACTTGTGTTAGTGTTGAAAAACCACTTTTCGCACTTGTGTTAGTGTTGAAAAACCACTTTTCGCACTTGTGTTAGTATTGAAAAAACACTTTTCGCACTTGTGTTAGTGTTGAAAAACCACTTTTCGCACTTGGGTTGGTGCAGGAAACCACTTTTGCACTTGTATTGGTGTGGAAAAAACACTTTTCGCACTTGTGTTAGTGTTGAAAAAACACTTTTCGCACTTGTGTTAGTGTTGAAAAACTACTTTTCGCACTTGTGTTGGTGCAGGAAACCACTTTTGCACTTGTATTAGTGTGGAAAAAACACTTTTCTCACTTGTGTTAGTGTTGAAAAACCACTTTTCGCACTTGTGTTAGTGTTGAAAAACCACTTTTCGCACTTGTGTTGGTGCAGGAAATCACTTTTGCACTTGTATTAGTGTGGAAAAAACACTTTTTGCACTTGTGATAGTGTTGAAAAACCACTTTTCGCACTTGTGTTAGTGTTGAAAAACCACTTTTCACACTTGTGTTGGTGCAGGAAACCACTTATCGCACTTGTGTTAGTGTTGAAAAACCACTTTTCGCACTTGTGTTAGTGTCGAAAAACCACTTTTCGCACTTGTGTTGGTGCAGGAAACCACTTTTGCACTTGTAATAGTGTGGAAAAACCACTTTTTGCACTTGTGATAGTGTTGAAAAACCACTTTTCGCACTTGTGTTAGTGTTGAAAAACCACTTTTCGCACTTGTTTTAGTGTTGAAAAACCACTTTTCGCACTTGTGTTGGTGCAGGAAACCACTTTTGCACTTGTATTAGTGTGGAAAAAACACTTTTTGCACTTGTGATAGTGTTGAAAAACCACTTTTCGCCCTTGTGTTAGTGTTGAAAAACCACTTTTCGCACTTGTGTTGGTGCAGGAAACCACTTTTGCACTTGTATTAGTGTGGGAAAACCACTTTTCGCACTTGTGTTAGTGTTGAAAAACCACTTTTCGCACTTGTGTTAGTGTTGAAAAACCACTTTTCGCACTTGTGTTAGTGTTGAAAAACCACTTTTCGCACTTGTGTTGGTGCAGGAAACCACTTTTGCACTTGTATTAGTGTGGAAAAAACACTTTTCGCACTTGTGTTAGTGTTGAAAAACCACTTTTCGCACTTGTGTTAGTGTTGAAAAACCACTTTTCGCACTTGTGTTAGTGTTGAAAAACCACTTTTCGCACTTGTGTTGGTGTAGGAAACCACTTTTGCACTTGTATTAGTGTGGAAAAAACACTTTTTGCACTTGTGATAGTGTTGAAAAACCACTTTTCGCACTTGTGTTAGTGTTGAAAAACCACTTTTCGCACTTGTGTTAGTGTTGAAAAACCACTTTTCGCACTTGTGTTGGTGCAGGAAACCACTTTTGCACTTGTATTAGTGTGGAAAAACCACTTTTCGCACTTGTGTTAGTGTTGAAAAACCACTTTTCACACTTGTGTTAGTGTTGAAAAACCACTTTTCGCACATGTGTTGGTGCAGGAAACCACTTTTGCACTTGTATTAGTGTGGAAAAAACACTTTTTGCACTTGTGATAGTGTTGAAAAACCACTTTTCGCACTTGTGTTAGTGTTGAAAAACCACTTTTCGCACTTGTGTTAGTGTTGAAAAACCACTTTTCGCACTTGTGTTAGTGTTGAAAAACCACTTTTCGCACTTGTGTTAGTGTTGAAAAACCACTTTTCGCACTTGTGTTGGTGCAGGAAACCACTTTTGCACTTGTATTAGTGTGGAAAAAACACTTTTCGCACTTGTGTTAGTGTTGAAAAACCACTTTTCGCACTTGTGTTAGTGTTGAAAAACCACTTTTCGCACTTGTGTTAGTGTTGAAAAACCACTTTTCGCACTTGTGTTGGTGCAGGAAACCACTTTTGCACTTGTATTAGTGTGGAAAAACCACTTTTTGCACTTGTGTTAGTGTTGAAAAACCATTTTTCGCACTTGTGTTAGTGTTGAAAAACCACTTTTCGCACTTGTGTTGGTGCAGGAAACCACTTTTGCACTTGTATTAGTGTGGAAAAAACACTTTTTGCACTTGTGATAGTGTTGAAAAACCACTTTTCGCCCTTGTGTTAGTGTTGAAAAACCACTTTTCGCACTTGTGTTGGTGCAGGAAACCACTTTTGCACTTGTATTAGTGTGGAAAAACCACTTTTCGCACTTGTGTTAGTGTTGAAAAACCACTTTTCGCACTTGTGTTAGTGTTGAAAAACAACTTTTCGCACTTGTGTTAGTGTTGAAAAACCACTTTTCGCAATTGTGTTGGTGCAGGAAACCACTTTTGCACTTGTATTAGTGTGGAAAAAACACTTTTCGCACTTGTGTTAGTGTTGAAAAACCACTTTTCGCACTTGTGTTAGTGTTGAAAAACCACTTTTCGCACTTGTGTTAGTGTTGAAAAACCACTTTTCGCACTTGTGTTGGTGTAGGAAACCACTTTTGCACTTGTATTAGTGTGGAAAAAACACTTTTTGCACTTGTGATAGTGTTGAAAAACCACTTTTCGCACTTGTGTTAGTGTTGAAAAACCACTTTTCGCACTTGTGTTGGTGCAGGAAACCACTTTTGCACTTGTATTAGTGTGGAAAAACCACTTTTCGCACTTGTGTTAGTGTTGAAAAACCACTTTTCGCACTTGTGTTAGTGTTGAAAAACCACTTTTCGCACTTGTGTTAGTATTGAAAAAACACTTTTCGCACTTGTGTTAGTGTTGAAAAACCACTTTTCGCACTTGGGTTGGTGCAGGAAACCACTTTTGCACTTGTATTAGTGTGGAAAAAACACTTTTCGCACTTGTGTTAGTGTTGAAAAAACACTTTTCGCACTTGTGTTAGTGTTGAAAAACTACTTTTCGCACTTGTGTTGGTGCAGGAAACCACTTTTGCACTTGTATTAGTGTGGAAAAAACACTTTTCTCACTTGTGTTAGTGTTGAAAAACCACTTTTCGCACTTGTGTTAGTGTTGAAAAACCACTTTTCGCACTTGTGTTGGTGCAGGAAATCACTTTTGCACTTGTATTAGTGTGGAAAAAACACTTTTTGCACTTGTGATAGTGTTGAAAAACCACTTTTCGCACTTGTGTTAGTGTTGAAAAACCACTTTTCACACTTGTGTTGGTGCAGGAAACCACTTATCGCACTTGTGTTAGTGTTGAAAAACCACTTTCGCACTTGTGTTAGTGTCGAAAAACCACTTTTCGCACTTGTGTTGGTGCAGGAAACCACTTTTGCACTTGTAATAGTGTGGAAAAACCACTTTTTGCACTTGTGATAGTGTTGAAAAACCACTTTTCGCACTTGTGTTAGTGTTGAAAAACCACTTTTCGCACTTGTTTTAGTGTTGAAAAACCACTTTTCGCACTTGTGTTGGAGCAGGAAACCACTTTTGCACTTGTATTAGTATGGAAAAAACACTTTTTGCACTTGTGATAGTGTTGAAAAACCACTTTTCGCACTTGTGTTAGTGTTGAAAAACCACTTTTCGCACTTGTGTTAGTGTTGAAAAATCATTTTTCGCACTTGTGTTGGTGCAGGAAACCACTTTTGCACTTGTATTAGTGTGGAAAAACCACTTTTTGCACTTGAGTTAGTGTTGAAAAACCACTTTTCGCACTTGTGTTGGTGCAGGAAACCACTTTTGCACTTGTATTAGTGTGGAAAAAACACTTTTTGCACTTGTGATAGTGTTGAAAAACCACTTTTCGCCCTTGTGTTAGTGTTGAAAAACCACTTTTCGCACTTGTGTTGGTGCAGGAAACCACTTTTGCACTTGTATTAGTGTGGGAAAACCACTTTTCGCACTTGTGTTAGTGTTGAAAAACCACTTTTCGCACTTGTGTTAGTGTTGAAAAACCACTTTTCGCACTTGTGTTAGTGTTGAAAAACCACTTTTCGCACTTGTGTTGGTGCAGGAAACCACTTTTGCACTTGTATTAGTGTGGAAAAAACACTTTTCGCACTTGTGTTAGTGTTGAAAAACCACTTTTCGCACTTGTGTTAGTGTTGAAAAACCACTTTTCGCACTTGTGTTAGTGTTGAAAAACCACTTTTCGCAATTGTGTTGGTGCAGGAAACCACTTTTGCACTTGTATTAGTGTGGAAAAAACACTTTTCGCACTTGTGTTAGTGTTGAAAAACCACTTTTCGCACTTGTGTTAGTGTTGAAAAACCACTTTTCGCACTTGTGTTAGTGTTGAAAAACCACTTTTCGCACTTGTGTTGGTGTAGGAAACCACTTTTGCACTTGTATTAGTGTGGAAAAAACACTTTTTGCACTTGTGATAGTGTTGAAAAACCACTTTTCGCACTTGTGTTAGTGTTGAAAAACCACTTTTCGCACTTGTGTTAGTGTTGAAAAACCACTTTTCGCACTTGTGTTGGTGTAGGAAACCACTTTTGCACTTGTATTAGTGTGGAAAAAACACTTTTTGCACTTGTGATAGTGTTGAAAAACCACTTTTCGCAATTGTGTTGGTGCAGGAAACCACTTTTGCACTTGTATTAGTGTGGAAAAAACACTTTTCGCACTTGTGTTAGTGTTGAAAAACCACTTTTCGCACTTGTGTTAGTGTTGAAAAACCACTTTTCGCACTTGTGTTAGTGTTGAAAAACCACTTTTCGCACTTGTGTTGGTGTAGGAAACCACTTTTGCACTTGTATTAGTGTGGAAAAAACACTTTTTGCACTTGTGATAGTGTTGAAAAACCACTTTTCGCACTTGTGTTAGTGTTGAAAAACCACTTTTCGCACTTGTGTTGGTGCAGGAAACCACTTTTGCACTTGTATTAGTGTGGAAAAACCACTTTTCGCACTTGTGTTAGTGTTGAAAAACCACTTTTCGCACTTGTGTTAGTGTTGAAAAACCACTTTTCGCACTTGTGTTAGTATTGAAAAAACACTTTTCGCACTTGTGTTAGTGTTGAAAAACCACTTTTCGCACTTGGGTTGGTGCAGGAAACCACTTTTGCACTTGTATTAGTGTGGAAAAAACACTTTTCGCACTTGTGTTAGTGTTGAAAAAACACTTTTCGCACTTGTGTTAGTGTTGAAAAACTACTTTTCGCACTTGTGTTGGTGCAGGAAACCACTTTTGCACTTGTATTAGTGTGGAAAAAACACTTTTCTCACTTGTGTTAGTGTTGAAAAACCACTTTTCGCACTTGTGTTAGTGTTGAAAAACCACTTTTCGCACTTGTGTTGGTGCAGGAAATCACTTTTGCACTTGTATTAGTGTGGAAAAAACACTTTTTGCACTTGTGATAGTGTTGAAAAACCACTTTTCGCACTTGTGTTAGTGTTGAAAAACCACTTTTCACACTTGTGTTGGTGCAGGAAACCACTTATCGCACTTGTGTTAGTGTTGAAAAACCACTTTCGCACTTGTGTTAGTGTCGAAAAACCACTTTTCGCACTTGTGTTGGTGCAGGAAACCACTTTTGCACTTGTAATAGTGTGGAAAAACCACTTTTTGCACTTGTGATAGTGTTGAAAAACCACTTTTCGCACTTGTGTTAGTGTTGAAAAACCACTTTTCGCACTTGTTTTAGTGTTGAAAAACCACTTTTCGCACTTGTGTTGGAGCAGGAAACCACTTTTGCACTTGTATTAGTATGGAAAAAACACTTTTTGCACTTGTGATAGTGTTGAAAAACCACTTTTCGCACTTGTGTTAGTGTTGAAAAACCACTTTTCGCACTTGTGTTAGTGTTGAAAAATCATTTTTCGCACTTGTGTTGGTGCAGGAAACCACTTTTGCACTTGTATTAGTGTGGAAAAACCACTTTTTGCACTTGAGTTAGTGTTGAAAAACCACTTTTCGCACTTGTGTTGGTGCAGGAAACCACTTTTGCACTTGTATTAGTGTGGAAAAAACACTTTTTGCACTTGTGATAGTGTTGAAAAACCACTTTTCGCCCTTGTGTTAGTGTTGAAAAACCACTTTTCGCACTTGTGTTGGTGCAGGAAACCACTTTTGCACTTGTATTAGTGTGGGAAAACCACTTTTCGCACTTGTGTTAGTGTTGAAAAACCACTTTTCGCACTTGTGTTAGTGTTGAAAAACCACTTTTCGCACTTGTGTTAGTGTTGAAAAACCACTTTTCGCACTTGTGTTGGTGCAGGAAACCACTTTTGCACTTGTATTAGTGTGGAAAAAACACTTTTCGCACTTGTGTTAGTGTTGAAAAACCACTTTTCGCACTTGTGTTAGTGTTGAAAAACCACTTTTCGCACTTGTGTTAGTGTTGAAAAACCACTTTTCGCACTTGTGTTGGTGTAGGAAACCACTTTTGCACTTGTATTAGTGTGGAAAAAACACTTTTTGCACTTGTGATAGTGTTGAAAAACCACTTTTCGCACTTGTGTTAGTGTTGAAAAACCACTTTTCGCACTTGTGTTAGTGTTGAAAAACCACTTTTCGCACTTGTGTTGGTGCAGGAAACCACTTTTGCACTTGTATTAGTGTGGAAAAACCACTTTTCGCACTTGTGTTAGTGTTGAAAAACCACTTTTCACACTTGTGTTAGTGTTGAAAAACCACTTTTCGCACATGTGTTGGTGCAGGAAACCACTTTTGCACTTGTATTAGTGTGGAAAAAACACTTTTTGCACTTATGATAGTGTTGAAAAACCACTTTTCGCACTTGTGTTAGTGTTGAAAAACCACTTTTCGCACTTGTGTTAGTGTTGAAAAACCACTTTTCGCACTTGTGTTAGTGTTGAAAAACCACTTTTCGCACTTGTGTTAGTGTTGAAAAACCACTTTTCGCACTTGTGTTGGTGCAGGAAACCACTTTTGCACTTGTATTAGTGTGGAAAAAACACTTTTCGCACTTGTGTTAGTGTTGAAAAACCACTTTTCGCACTTGTGTTAGTGTTGAAAAACCACTTTTCGCACTTGTGTTAGTGTTGAAAAACCACTTTTCGCACTTGTGTTGGTGCAGGAAACCACTTTTGCACTTGTATTAGTGTGGAAAAACCACTTTTTGCACTTGTGTTAGTGTTGAAAAACCATTTTTCGCACTTGTGTTAGTGTTGAAAAACCACTTTTCGCACTTGTGTTGGTGCAGGAAACCACTTTTGCACTTGTATTAGTGTGGAAAAAACACTTTTTGCACTTGTGATAGTGTTGAAAAACCACTTTTCGCCCTTGTGTTAGTGTTGAAAAACCACTTTTCGCACTTGTGTTGGTGCAGGAAACCACTTTTGCACTTGTATTAGTGTGGAAAAACCACTTTTCGCACTTGTGTTAGTGTTGAAAAACCACTTTTCGCACTTGTGTTAGTGTTGAAAAACAACTTTTCGCACTTGTGTTAGTGTTGAAAAACCACTTTTCGCAATTGTGTTGGTGCAGGAAACCACTTTTGCACTTGTATTAGTGTGGAAAAAACACTTTTCGCACTTGTGTTAGTGTTGAAAAACCACTTTTCGCACTTGTGTTAGTGTTGAAAAACCACTTTTCGCACTTGTGTTAGTGTTGAAAAACCACTTTTCGCACTTGTGTTGGTGTAGGAAACCACTTTTGCACTTGTATTAGTGTGGAAAAAACACTTTTTGCACTTGTGATAGTGTTGAAAAACCACTTTTCGCACTTGTGTTAGTGTTGAAAAACCACTTTTCGCACTTGTGTTGGTGCAGGAAACCACTTTTGCACTTGTATTAGTGTGGAAAAACCACTTTTCGCACTTGTGTTAGTGTTGAAAAACCACTTTTCGCACTTGTGTTAGTGTTGAAAAACCACTTTTCGCACATGTGTTGGTGCAGGAAACCACTTTTGCACTTGTATTAGTGTGGAAAAAACACTTTTTGCACTTGTGATAGTGTTGAAAAACCACTTTTCGCACTTGTGTTAGTGTTGAAAAACCACTTTTCGCACTTGTGTTAGTGTTGAAAAACCACTTTTCGCACTTGTGTTAGTGTTGAAAAACCACTTTTCGCACTTGTGTTAGTGTTGACAAACCACTTTTCGCACTTGTGTTGGTGCAGGAAACCACTTTTGCACTTGTATTAGTGTGGCAAAAACACTTTTTGCACTTGTGATAGTGTTGAAAGACCACTTTTCTCACTTGTGTTAGTGTTGAAAAACCACTTTTCGCACTTGTGTTAGTGTTGAAAAATCACTTTTCGCACTTGTGTTGGTGCAGGAAACCACTTTTCCACTTGTATTAGTGTTGAAAAACGACTTTTCGCACTTGTGTTAGTGTTGAAAAACCACTTTTCGCACTTGTGTTAGTGTTGAAAAACGACTTTTCGCACTTGTGTTAGTGTTGAAACACCACTTATCGCACTTGTGTTAGTTTTGAAAAACCACTTTTTGCACTTGTGTTGGTGCAGGAAACCACTTTTGCACTTGTATTAGTGTGGAAAAAACACTTTTCGCACTTGTGTTAGTGTTGAAAAACAACTTTTCGCACTTGTGTTAGTGTTGAAAAACCACTTTTCGCACTTGTGTTGGTGCACGAAACCACTTTTGCACTTGTATTAGTGTGGAAAAACACTTTTTGCACGTGTGATAGTGTTGAAAAACCACTTTTCGCACTTGTGTTAGTGTTGAAAAACCACTTTTCGCACTTGTGTTGGTGCAGGAAACCACTTTTGCACTTGTATTAGTGTGGAAAAACCACTTTTCGCACTTGTGTTAGTGTTGAAAAACCACTTTTCGCACTTATGTTAGTGTTGAAAAACCACTTTTCACACTTGTGTTAGTGTTGAAAAAACACTTTTCGCACTTGTGTTGGCGCAGGAAACCACTTATCGCACTTGTGTTAGTGTTGAAAAACCACTTTTCGCACTTGTGTTAGTGTTGAAAAACCACTTTTCGCACTTGTGTTGGTGCAGGAAACCACTTATCGCACTTGTGTTAGTGTTGAAAAACCACTTTTCGCACTTGTGTTAGTGTCGAAAAACCACTTTTCGCACTTGTGTTGGTGCAGGAAACCACTTTTGCACTTGTAATAGTGTGGAAAAACCACTTTTTGCACTTGTGATAGTGTTGAAAAACCACTTTTCGCACTTGTGTTAGTGTTGAAAAGCCACTTTTCGCACTTGTTTTAGTGTTGAAAAACCACTTTTCGCACTTGTGTTGGAGCAGGAAACCACTTTTGCACTTGTATTAGTGTGGAAAAAACACTTTTTGCACTTGTGATAGTGTTGAAAAACCACTTTTCGCACTTGTGTTAGTGTTGAAAAACCACTTTTCGCACTTGTGTTAGTGTTGAAAAATCACTTTTCGCACTTGTGTTGGTGCAGGAAACCACTTTTGCACTTGTATTAGTGTGGAAAAACCACTTTTTGCACTTGAGTTAGTGTTGAAAAACCACTTTTCGCACTTGTGTTGGTGCAGGAAACCACTTTTGCACTTGTATTAGTGTGGAAAAAACACTTTTTGCACTTGTGATGGTGTTGAAAAACCACTTTTCGCCCTTGTGTTAGTGTTGAAAAACCACTTTTCGCACTTGTGTTGGTGCAGGAAACCACTTTTGCACTTGTATTAGTGTGGAAAAACCACTTTTCGCACTTGTGTTAGTGTTGAAAAACCACTTTTCGCACTTGTGTTAGTGTTGAAAAACCACTTTTCGCACTTGTGTTAGTGTTGAAAAACCACTTTTCGCACTTGTGTTGGTGCAGGAAACCACTTTTGCACTTGTATTAGTGTGGAAAAAACACTTTTCGCACTTGTGTTAGTGTTGAAAAACCACTTTTCGCACTTGTGTTAGTGTTGAAAAACCACTTTTCGCACTTATGTTAGTGTTGAAAAACCACTTTTCGCACTTGTGTTAGTGTTGAAAAAACACTTTTCGCACTTGTGTTGGTGCAGGAAACCACTTTTGCACTTGTATTAGTGTGGAAAAAACACTTTTCGCACTTGTGTTAGTGTTGAAAAACCACTTTTCGCACTTGTGTTAGTGTTGAAAAACCACTTTTCGCACTTGTGTTAGTGTTGAAAAAACACTTTTCGCACTTGTGTTAGTGTTGAAAAACCACTTTTCGCACTTGTGTTGGTGCAGGAAACCACTTTTGCACTTGTATTAGTGTGGAAAAAACACTTTTCGCACTTGTGTTAGTGTTGAAAAAACACTTTTCGCACTTGTGTTAGTGTTGAAAAACTACTTTTCGCACTTGTGTTGGTGCAGGAAACCACTTTTGCACTTATATTAGTGTGGAAAAAACACTTTTCTCACTTGTGTTAGTGTTGAAAAACCACTTTTCGCACTTGTGTTAGTGTTGAAAAACCACTTGTCGCACTTGTGTTGGTGCAGGAAATCACTTTTGCACTTGTATTAGTGTGGAAAAAACACTTTTTGCACTTGTGATAGTGTTGAAAAACCACTTTTCGCACTTGTGTTAGTGTTGAAAAACTACTTTTCGCACTTGTGTTGGTGCAGGAAACCACTTATCGCACTTGTGTTAGTGTTGAAAAACCACTTTTCGCACTTGTGTTAGTGTCGAAAAACCACTTTTCGCACTTGTGTTGGTGCAGGAAACCACTTTTGCACTTGTAATAGTGTGGAAAAACCACTTTTTGCACTTGTGATAGTGTTGAAAAACCACTTTTCGCACTTGTGTTAGTGTTGAAAAACCACTTTTCGCACTTGTGTTAGTGTTGAAAAACCACTTTTCGCACTTGTGTTGGTGCAGGAAACCACTTTTGCACTTGTATTAGTGTGGAAAAAACACTTTTCGCACTTGTGTTAGTGTTGAAAAACCACTTTTCGCACTTGTGTTAGTGTTGAAAAACCACTTTTCGCACTTGTGTTAGTGTTGAAAAACCACTTTTCGCACTTGTGTTGGTGTAGGAAACCACTTTTGCACTTGTGTTGGTGCAGGAAACCACTTTTGCACTTGTATTAGTGTGGAAAAAACACTTTTCGCACTTGTCTTAGTGTTGAAAAAACACTTTTCGCACTTGTGTTAGTGTTGAAAAAACACTTTTCGCACTTGTGTTAGTGTTGAAAAACTACTTTTCGCACTTGTGTTGGTGCAGGAAACCACTTTTGCACTTGTATTAGTGTGGAAAAACCACTTTTCGCACTTGTGTTAGTGTTGAAAAACCACTTTTCGCATTTATGTTAGTGTTGAAAAACCACTTTTCGCACTTGTGTTAGTGTTGAAAAAACACTTTTCGCACTTGTGTTGGTGCAGGAAACCACTTTTGCACTTGTATTAGTGTGGAAAAAACACTTTTCGCACTTGTGTTAGTGTTGAAAAACCACTTTTCGCACTTGTGTTAGTGTTGAAAAACCACTTTTCGCACTTGTGTTAGTATTGAAAAAACACTTTTCGCACTTGTGTTAGTGTTGAAAAACCACTTTTCGCACTTGTGTTGGTGCAGGAAACCACTTTTGCACTTGTATTAGTGTGGAAAAAACACTTTTCGCACTTGTGTTAGTGTTGAAAAAACACTTTTCGCACTTGTGTTAGTGTTGAAAAACTACTTTTCGCACTTGTGTTGGTGCAGGAAACCACTTTTGCACTTGTATTAGTGTGGAAAAAACACTTTTCTCACTTGTGTTAGTGTTGAAAAACCACTTTTCGCACTTGTGTTAGTGTTGAAAAACCACTTTTCGCACTTGTGTTGGTGCAGGAAATCACTTTTGCACTTGTATTAGTGTGGAAAAAACACTTTTTGCACTTGTGATAGTGTTGAAAAACCACTTTTCGCACTTGTGTTAGTGTTGAAAAACCACTTTTCACACTTGTGTTGGTGCAGGAAACCACTTATCGCACTTGTGTTAGTGTTGAAAAACCACTTTTCGCACTTGTGTTAGTGTCGAAAAACCACTTTTCGCACTTGTGTTGGTGCAGGAAACCACTTTTGCACTTGTAATAGTGTGGAAAAACCACTTTTTGCACTTGTGATAGTGTTGAAAAACCACTTTTCGCACTTGTGTTAGTGTTGAAAAACCACTTTTCGCACTTGTTTTAGTGTTGAAAAACCACTTTTCGCACTTGTGTTGGAGCAGGAAACCACTTTTGCACTTGTATTAGTATGGAAAAAACACTTTTTGCACTTGTGATAGTGTTGAAAAACCACTTTTCGCACTTGTGTTAGTGTTGAAAAACCACTTTTCGCACTTGTGTTAGTGTTGAAAAATCACTTTTCGCACTTGTGTTGGTGCAGGAAACCACTTTTGCACTTGTATTAGTGTGGAAAAACCACTTTTTGCACTTGAGTTAGTGTTGAAAAACCACTTTTCGCACTTGTGTTGGTGCAGGAAACCACTTTTGCACTTGTATTAGTGTGGAAAAAACACTTTTTGCACTTGTGATAGTGTTGAAAAACCACTTTTCGCCCTTGTGTTAGTGTTGAAAAACCACTTTTCGCACTTGTGTTGGTGCAGGAAACCACTTTTGCACTTGTATTAGTGTGGGAAAACCACTTTTCGCACTTGTGTTAGTGTTGAAAAACCACTTTTCGCACTTGTGTTAGTGTTGAAAAACCACTTTTCGCACTTGTGTTAGTGTTGAAAAACCACTTTTCGCACTTGTGTTGGTGCAGGAAACCACTTTTGCACTTGTATTAGTGTGGAAAAAACACTTTTCGCACTTGTGTTAGTGTTGAAAAACCACTTTTCGCACTTGTGTTAGTGTTGAAAAACCACTTTTCGCACTTGTGTTAGTGTTGAAAAACCACTTTTCGCACTTGTGTTGGTGTAGGAAACCACTTTTGCACTTGTATTAGTGTGGAAAAAACACTTTTTGCACTTGTGATAGTGTTGAAAAACCACTTTTCGCACTTGTGTTAGTGTTGAAAAACCACTTTTCGCACTTGTGTTAGTGTTGAAAAACCACTTTTTGCACTTGTGTTGGTGCAGGAAACCACTTTTGCACTTGTATTAGTGTGGAAAAACCACTTTTCGCACTTGTGTTAGTGTTGAAAAACCACTTTTCGCACTTGTGTTAGTGTTGAAAAACCACTTTTCGCACATGTGTTGGTGCAGGAAACCACTTTTGCACTTGTATTAGTGTGGAAAAACACTTTTTGCACTTGTGATAGTGTTGAAAAACCACTTTTCGCACTTGTGTTAGTGTTGAAAAACCACTTTTCGCACTTGTGTTAGTGTTGAAAAACCACTTTTCGCACTTGTGTTAGTGTTGAAAAACCACTTTTCGCACTTGTGTTAGTGTTGAAAAACCACTTTTCGCACTTGTGTTGGTGCAGGAAACCACTTTTGCACTTGTATTAGTGTGGAAAAAACACTTTTCGCACTTGTGTTAGTGTTGAAAAACCACTTTTCGCACTTGTGTTAGTGTTGAAAAACCACTTTTCGCACTTGTGTTAGTGTTGAAAAACCACTTTTCGCACTTGTGTTGGTGCAGGAAACCACTTTTGCACTTGTATTAGTGTGGAAAAACCACTTTTTGCACTTGTGTTAGTGTTGAAAAACCATTTTTCGCACTTGTGTTAGTGTTGAAAAACCACTTTTCGCACTTGTGTTGGTGCAGGAAACCACTTTTGCACTTGTATTAGTGTGGAAAAAACACTTTTTGCACTTGTGATAGTGTTGAAAAACCACTTTTCGCCCTTGTGTTAGTGTTGAAAAACCACTTTTCGCACTTGTGTTGGTGCAGGAAACCACTTTTGCACTTGTATTAGTGTGGAAAAACCACTTTTCGCACTTGTGTTAGTGTTGAAAAACCACTTTTCGCACTTGTGTTAGTGTTGAAAAACAACTTTTCGCACTTGTGTTAGTGTTGAAAAACCACTTTTCGCAATTGTGTTGGTGCAGGAAACCACTTTTGCACTTGTATTAGTGTGGAAAAAACACTTTTCACACTTGTGTTAGTGTTGAAAAACCACTTTTCGCACTTGTGTTAGTGTTGAAAAACCACTTTTCGCACTTGTGTTAGTGTTGAAAAACCACTTTTCGCACTTGTGTTGGTGTAGGAAACCACTTTTGCACTTGTATTAGTGTGGAAAAAACACTTTTTGCACTTGTGATAGTGTTGAAAAACCACTTTTCGCACTTGTGTTAGTGTTGAAAAACCACTTTTCGCACTTGTGTTAGTGTTGAAAAACCACTTTTCGCACTTGTGTTGGTGCAGGAAACCACTTTTGCACTTGTATTAGTGTGGAAAAACCACTTTTCGCACTTGTGTTAGTGTTGAAAAACCACTTTTCGCACTTGTGTTAGTGTTGAAAAACCACTTTTCGCACATGTGTTGGTGCAGGAAACCACTTTTGCACTTGTATTAGTGTGGAAAAAACACTTTTTGCACTTGTGATAGTGTTGAAAAACCACTTTTCGCACTTGTGTTAGTGTTGAAAAACCACTTTTCGCACTTGTGTTAGTGTTGAAAAACCACTTTTCGCACTTGTGTTAGTGTTGAAAAACCACTTTTCGCACTTGTGTTAGTGTTGACAAACCACTTTTCGCACTTGTGTTGGTGCAGGAAACCACTTTTGCACTTGTATTAGTGTGGAAAAAACACTTTTTGCACTTGTGATAGTGTTGAAAGACCACTTTTCTCACTTGTGTTAGTGTTGAAAAACCACTTTTCGCACTTGTGTTAGTGTTGAAAAATCACTTTTCGCACTTGTGTTGGTGCAGGAAACCACTTTTCCACTTGTATTAGTGTTGAAAAACGACTTTTCGCACTTGTGTTAGTGTTGAAAAACCACTTTTCGCACTTGTGTTAGTGTTGAAAAACGACTTTTCGCACTTGTGTTAGTGTTGAAACACCAATTATCGCACTTGTGTTAGTGTTGAAAAACCACTTTTTGCACTTGTTTTGGTGCAGGAAACCACTTTTGCACTTGTATTAGTGTGGAAAAAACACTTTTCGCACTTGTGTTAGTGTTGAAAAACCACTTTTCGCACTTGTGTTAGTGTTGAAAAACCACTTTTCGCACTTGTGTTGGTGCACGAAACCACTTTTGCACTTGTATTAGTGTGGAAAAACACTTTTTGCACGTGTGATAGTGTTGAAAAACCACTTTTCGCACTTGTGTTAGTGTTGAAAAACCACTTTTCGCACTTGTGTTGGTGCAGGAAACCACTTTTGCACTTGTATTAGTGTGGAAAAACCACTTTTCGCACTTGTGTTAGTGTTGAAAAACCACTTTTCGCACTTATGTTAGTGTTGAAAAACCACTTTTCGCACTTGTGTTAGTGTTGAAAAACCACTTTTCGCACTTGTGTTGGTGCAGGAAACCACTTTTGCACTTGTATTAGTGTGGAAAAACCACTTTTCGCACTTGTGTTAGTGTTGAAAAACCACTTTTCACACTTGTGTTAGTGTTGAAAAACCACTTTTCGCACATGTGTTGGTGCAGGAAACCACTTTTGCACTTGTATTAGTGTGGAAAAAACACTTTTTGCACTTGTGATAGTGTTGAAAAACCACTTTTCGCACTTGTGTTAGTGTTGAAAAACCACTTTTCGCACTTGTGTTAGTGTTGAAAAACCACTTTTCGCACTTGTGTTAGTGTTGAAAAACCACTTTTCGCACTTGTGTTAGTGTTGAAAAACCACTTTTCGCACTTGTGTTGGTGCAGGAAACCACTTTTGCACTTGTATTAGTGTGGAAAAAACACTTTTCGCACTTGTGTTAGTGTTGAAAAACCACTTTTCGCACTTGTGTTAGTGTTGAAAAACCACTTTTCGCACTTGTGTTAGTATTGAAAAAACACTTTTCGCACTTGTGTTAGTGTTGAAAAACCACTTTTCGCACTTGTGTTGGTGCAGGAAACCACTTTTGCACTTGTATTAGTGTGGAAAAAACACTTTTCGCACTTGTGTTAGTGTTGAAAAAACACTTTTCGCACTTGTGTTAGTGTTGAAAAACTACTTTTCGCACTTGTGTTGGTGCAGGAAACCACTTTTGCACTTGTATTAGTGTGGAAAAAACACTTTTCTCACTTGTGTTAGTGTTGAAAAACCACTTTTCGCACTTGTGTTAGTGTTGAAAAACCACTTTTCGCACTTGTGTTGGTGCAGGAAATCACTTTTGCACTTGTATTAGTGTGGAAAAAACACTTTTTGCACTTGTGATAGTGTTGAAAAACCACTTTTCGCACTTGTGTTAGTGTTGAAAAACCACTTTTCACACTTGTGTTGGTGCAGGAAACCACTTATCGCACTTGTGTTAGTGTTGAAAAACCACTTTTCGCACTTGTGTTAGTGTCGAAAAACCACTTTTCGCACTTGTGTTGGTGCAGGAAACCACTTTTGCACTTGTAATAGTGTGGAAAAACCACTTTTTGCACTTGTGATAGTGTTGAAAAACCACTTTTCGCACTTGTGTTAGTGTTGAAAAACCACTTTTCGCACTTGTTTTAGTGTTGAAAAACCACTTTTCGCACTTGTGTTGGAGCAGGAAACCACTTTTGCACTTGTATTAGTATGGAAAAAACACTTTTTGCACTTGTGATAGTGTTGAAAAACCACTTTTCGCACTTGTGTTAGTGTTGAAAAAACCACTTTTCGCACTTGTGTTAGTGTTGAAAAATCACTTTTCGCACTTGTGTTGGTGCAGGAAACCACTTTTGCACTTGTATTAGTGTGGAAAAACCACTTTTTGCACTTGAGTTAGTGTTGAAAAACCACTTTTCGCACTTGTGTTGGTGCAGGAAACCACTTTTGCACTTGTATTAGTGTGGAAAAAACACTTTTTGCACTTGTGATAGTGTGAAAAACCACTTTTCGCCCTTGTGTTAGTGTTGAAAAACCACTTTTCGCACTTGTGTTGGTGCAGGAAACCACTTTTGCACTTGTATTAGTGTGGGAAAACCACTTTTCGCACTTGTGTTAGTGTTGAAAAACCACTTTTCGCACTTGTGTTAGTGTTGAAAAACCACTTTTCGCACTTGTGTTAGTGTTGAAAAACCACTTTTCGCACTTGTGTTGTGCAGGAAACCACTTTTGCACTTGTATTAGTGTGGAAAAAACACTTTTCGCACTTGTGTTAGTGTTGAAAAACCACTTTTCGCACTTGTGTTAGTGTTGAAAAACCACTTTTCGCACTTGTGTTAGTGTTGAAAAACCACTTTTCGCACTTGTGTTGGTGTAGGAAACCACTTTTGCACTTGTATTAGTGTGGAAAAAACACTTTTTTGCACTTGTGATAGTGTTGAAAACCACTTTTCGCACTTGTGTTAGTGTTGAAAAACCACTTTTCGCACTTGTGTTAGTGTTGAAAAACCACTTTTTGCACTTGTGTTGGTGCAGGAAACCACTTTTGCACTTGTATTAGTGTGGAAAAACCACTTTTCGCACTTGTGTTAGTGTTGAAAAAACCACTTTTCGCACTTGTGTTAGTGTTGAAAAACCACTTTTCGCAACATGTGTTGGTGCAGGAAACCACTTTTGCACTTGTATTAGTGTGGAAAAACACTTTTTGCACTTGTGATAGTGTTGAAAAACCACTTTTCGCACTTGTGTTAGTGTTGAAAAACCACTTTTCGCACTTGTGTTAGTGTTGAAAAACCACTTTTCGCACTTGTGTTAGTGTTGAAAAACCACTTTTCGCACTTGTGTTAGTGTTGAAAAACCACTTTTCGCACTTGTGTTGGTGCAGGAAACCACTTTTGCACTTGTATTAGTGTGGAAAAAACACTTTTCGCACTTGTGTTAGTGTTGAAAAACCACTTTTCGCACTTGTGTTAGTGTTGAAAAACCACTTTTCGCACTTGTGTTAGTGTTGAAAAACCACTTTTCGCACTTGTGTTGGTGCAGGAAACCACTTTTGCACTTGTATTAGTGTGGAAAAACCACTTTTTGCACTTGTGTTAGTGTTGAAAAACCATTTTTCGCACTTGTGTTAGTGTTGAAAAACCACTTTTCGCACTTGTGTTGGTGCAGGAAACCACTTTTGCACTTGTATTAGTGTGGAAAAAACACTTTTTGCACTTGTGATAGTGTTGAAAAACCACTTTTCGCCCTTGTGTTAGTGTTGAAAAACCACTTTTCGCACTTGTGTTGGTGCAGGAAACCACTTTTGCACTTGTATTAGTGTGGAAAAACCACTTTTCGCACTTGTGTTAGTGTTGAAAAACCACTTTTCGCACTTGTGTTAGTGTTGAAAAACAACTTTTCGCACTTGTGTTAGTGTTGAAAAACCACTTTTCGCAATTGTGTTGGTGCAGGAAACCACTTTTGCACTTGTATTAGTGTGGAAAAAACACTTTTCACACTTGTGTTAGTGTTGAAAAACCACTTTTCGCACTTGTGTTAGTGTTGAAAAACCACTTTTCGCACTTGTGTTAGTGTTGAAAAACCACTTTTCGCACTTGTGTTGGTGTAGGAAACCACTTTTGCACTTGTATTAGTGTGGAAAAAACACTTTTTGCACTTGTGATAGTGTTGAAAAACCACTTTTCGCACTTGTGTTAGTGTTGAAAAACCACTTTTCGCACTTGTGTTAGTGTTGAAAAACCACTTTTCGCACTTGTGTTGGTGCAGGAAACCACTTTTGCACTTGTATTAGTGTGGAAAAACCACTTTTCGCACTTGTGTTAGTGTTGAAAAACCACTTTTCGCACTTGTGTTAGTGTTGAAAAACCACTTTTCGCACATGTGTTGGTGCAGGAAACCACTTTTGCACTTGTATTAGTGTGGAAAAAACACTTTTTGCACTTGTGATAGTGTTGAAAAACCACTTTTCGCACTTGTGTTAGTGTTGAAAAACCACTTTTCGCACTTGTGTTAGTGTTGAAAAACCACTTTTCGCACTTGTGTTAGTGTTGAAAAACCACTTTTCGCACTTGTGTTAGTGTTGACAAACCACTTTTCGCACTTGTGTTGGTGCAGGAAACCACTTTTGCACTTGTATTAGTGTGGAAAAAACACTTTTTGCACTTGTGATAGTGTTGAAAGACCACTTTTCTCACTTGTGTTAGTGTTGAAAAACCACTTTTCGCACTTGTGTTAGTGTTGAAAAATCACTTTTCGCACTTGTGTTGGTGCAGGAAACCACTTTTCCACTTGTATTAGTGTTGAAAAACGACTTTTCGCACTTGTGTTAGTGTTGAAAAACCACTTTTCGCACTTGTGTTAGTGTTGAAAAACGACTTTTCGCACTTGTGTTAGTGTTGAAACACCAATTATCGCACTTGTGTTAGTGTTGAAAAACCACTTTTTGCACTTGTTTTGGTGCAGGAAACCACTTTTGCACTTGTATTAGTGTGGAAAAAACACTTTTCGCACTTGTGTTAGTGTTGAAAAACCACTTTTCGCACTTGTGTTAGTGTTGAAAAACCACTTTTCGCACTTGTGTTGGTGCACGAAACCACTTTTGCACTTGTATTAGTGTGGAAAAACACTTTTTGCACGTGTGATAGTGTTGAAAAACCACTTTTCGCACTTGTGTTAGTGTTGAAAAACCACTTTTCGCACTTGTGTTGGTGCAGGAAACCACTTTTGCACTTGTATTAGTGTGGAAAAACCACTTTTCGCACTTGTGTTAGTGTTGAAAAACCACTTTTCGCACTTATGTTAGTGTTGAAAAACCACTTTTCGCACTTGTGTTAGTGTTGAAAAACCACTTTTCGCACTTGTGTTGGTGCAGGAAACCACTTTTGCACTTGTATTAGTGTGGAAAAACCACTTTTCGCACTTGTGTTAGTGTTGAAAAACCACTTTTCACACTTGTGTTAGTGTTGAAAAACCACTTTTCGCACATGTGTTGGTGCAGGAAACCACTTTTGCACTTGTATTAGTGTGGAAAAAACACTTTTTGCACTTGTGATAGTGTTGAAAAACCACTTTTCGCACTTGTGTTAGTGTTGAAAAACCACTTTTCGCACTTGTGTTAGTGTTGAAAAACCACTTTTCGCACTTGTGTTAGTGTTGAAAAACCACTTTTCGCACTTGTGTTAGTGTTGAAAAACCACTTTTCGCACTTGTGTTGGTGCAGGAAACCACTTTTGCACTTGTATTAGTGTGGAAAAAACACTTTTCGCACTTGTGTTAGTGTTGAAAAACCACTTTTCGCACTTGTGTTAGTGTTGAAAAACCACTTTTCGCACTTGTGTTAGTGTTGAAAAACCACTTTTCGCACTTGTGTTGGTGCAGGAAACCACTTTTGCACTTGTATTATTGTGGAAAAACCACTTTTTGCACTTGTGTTAGTGTTGAAAAACCATTTTTCGCACTTGTGTTAGTGTTGAAAAACCACTTTTCGCACTTGTGTTGGTGCAGGAAACCACTTTTGCACTTGTATTAGTGTGGAAAAAACAGTTTTTGCACTTGTGATAGTGTTGAAAAACCACTTTTCGCCCTTGTGTTAGTGTTGAAAAACCACTTTTCGCACTTGTGTTGGTGCAGGAAACCACTTTTGCACTTGTATTAGTGTGGAAAAACCACTTTTCGCACTTGTGTTAGTGTTGAAAAACCACTTTTCGCACTTGTGTTAGTGTTGAAAAACAACTTTTCGCACTTGTGTTAGTGTTGAAAAACCACTTTTCGCAATTGTGTTGGTGCAGGAAACCACTTTTGCACTTGTATTAGTGTGGAAAAAACACTTTTCGCACTTGTGTTAGTGTTGAAAAACCACTTTTCGCACTTGTGTTAGTGTTGAAAAACCACTTTTCGCACTTGTGTTAGTGTTGAAAAACCACTTTTCGCACTTGTGTTGGTGTAGGAAACCACTTTTGCACTTGTATTAGTGTGGAAAAAACACTTTTTGCACTTGTGATAGTGTTGAAAAACCACTTTTCGCACTTGTGTTAGTGTTGAAAAACCACTTTTCGCACTTGTGTTAGTGTTGAAAAACCACTTTTCGCACTTGTGTTGGTGCAGGAAACCACTTTTGCACTTGTATTAGTGTGGAAAAACCACTTTTCGCACTTGTGTTAGTGTTGAAAAACCACTTTTCGCACTTGTGTTAGTGTTGAAAAACCACTTTTCGCACATGTGTTGGTGCAGGAAACCACTTTTGCACTTGTATTAGTGTGGAAAAAACACTTTTTGCACTTGTGATAGTGTTGAAAAACCACTTTTCACACTTGTGTTAGTGTTGAAAAACCACTTTTCGCACTTGTGTTAGTGTTGAAAAACCACTTTTCGCACTTGTGTTAGTGTTGAAAAACCACTTTTCGCACTTGTGTTAGTGTTGACAAACCACTTTTCGCACTTGTGTTGGTGCAGGAAACCACTTTTGCACTTGTATTAGTGTGGAAAAAACACTTTTTGCACTTGTGATAGTGTTGAAAGACCACTTTTCTCACTTGTGTTAGTGTTGAAAAACCACTTTTCGCACTTGTGTTAGTGTTGAAAAATCACTTTTCGCACTTGTGTTGGTGCAGGAAACCACTTTTCCACTTGTATTAGTGTTGAAAAACGACTTTTCGCACTTGTGTTAGTGTTGAAAAACCACTTTTCGCACTTGTGTTAGTGTTGAAAAACGACTTTTCGCACTTGTGTTAGTGTTGAAACACCACTTATCGCACTTGTGTTAGTGTTGAAAAACCACTTTTTGCACTTGTGTTGGTGCAGGAAACCACTTTTGCACTTGTATTAGTGTGGAAAAAACACTTTTCGCACTTGTGTTAGTGTTGAAAAACCACTTTTCGCACTTGTGTTAGTGTTGAAAAACCACTTTTCGCACTTGTGTTGGTGCACGAAACCACTTTTGCACTTGTATTAGTGTGGAAAAACACTTTTTGCACGTGTGATAGTGTTGAAAAACCACTTTTCGCACTTGTGTTAGTGTTGAAAAACCACTTTTCGCACTTGTGTTGGTGCAGGAAACCACTTTTGCACTTGTATTAGTGTGGAAAAACCACTTTTCGCACTTGTGTTAGTGTTGAAAAACCACTTATCGCACTTATGTTAGTGTTGAAAAACCACTTTTCGCACTTGTGTTAGTGTTGAAAAAACACTTTTCGCACTTGTGTTGGCGCAGGAAACCACTTATCGCACTTGTGTTAGTGTTGAAAAACCACTTTTCGCACTTGTGTTAGTGTTGAAAAACCACTTTTCGCACTTGTGTTGGTGCAGGAAACCACTTATCGCACTTGTGTTAGTGTTGAAAAACCACTTTTCGCACTTGTGTTAGTGTCGAAAAACCACTTTTCGCACTTGTGTTGGTGCAGGAAACCACTTTTGCACTTGTAATAGTGTGGAAAAACCACTTTTTGCACTTGTGATAGTGTTGAAAAACCACTTTTCGCACTTGTGTTAGTGTTGAAAAGCCACTTTTCGCACTTGTTTTAGTGTTGAAAAACCACTTTTCGCACTTGTGTTGGAGCAGGAAACCACTTTTGCACTTGTATTAGTGTGGAAAAAACACTTTTTGCACTTGTGATAGTGTTGAAAAACCACTTTTCGCACTTGTGTTAGTGTTGAAAAACCACTTTTCGCACTTGTGTTAGTGTTGAAAAATCACTTTTCGCACTTGTGTTGGTGCAGGAAACCACTTTTGCACTTGTATTAGTGTGGAAAAACCACTTTTTGCACTTGAGTTAGTGTTGAAAAACCACTTTTCGCACTTGTGTTGGTGCAGGAAACCACTTTTGCACTTGTATTAGTGTGGAAAAAACACTTTTTGCACTTGTGATAGTGTTGAAAAACCACTTTTCGCCCTTGTGTTAGTGTTGAAAAACCACTTTTCGCACTTGTGTTGGTGCAGGAAACCACTTTTGCACTTGTATTAGTGTGGAAAAACCACTTTTCGCACTTGTGTTAGTGTTGAAAAACCACTTTTCGCACTTGTGTTAGTGTTGAAAAACCACTTTTCGCACTTGTGTTAGTGTTGAAAAACCACTTTTCGCACTTGTGTTGGTGCAGGAAACCACTTTTGCACTTGTATTAGTGTGGAAAAAACACTTTTCGCACTTGTGTTAGTGTTGAAAAACCACTTTTCGCACTTGTGTTAGTGTTGAAAAACCACTTTTCGCACTTATGTTAGTGTTGAAAAACCACTTTTCGCACTTGTGTTAGTGTTGAAAAAACACTTTTCGCACTTGTGTTGGTGCAAGAAACCACTTTTGCACTTGTATTAGTGTGGAAAAAACACTTTTCGCACTTGTGTTAGTGTTGAAAAACCACTCTTCGCACTTGTGTTAGTGTTGAAAAACCACTTTTCGCACTTGTGTTAGTGTTGAAAAAACACTTTTCGCACTTGTGTTAGTGTTGAAAAACCACTTTTCGCACTTGTGTTGGTGCAGGAAACCACTTTTGCACTTGTATTAGTGTGGAAAAAACACTTTTCGCACTTGTGTTAGTGTTGAAAAAACACTTTTCGCACTTGTGTTAGTGTTGAAAAACTACTTTTCGCACTTGTGTTGGTGCAGGAAACCACTTTTGCACTTGTATTAGTGTGGAAAAAACACTTTTCTCACTTGTGTTAGTGTTGAAAAACCACTTTTCGCACTTGTGTTAGTGTTGAAAAACCACTTTTCGCACTTGTGTTGGTGGAGGAAACCACTTTTGCACTTGTATTAGTGTGGAAAAAACACTTTTCGCACTTGTGTTAGTGTTGAAAAAACACTTTTCGCACTTGTGTTAGTGTTGAAAAACTACTTTTCGCACTTGTGTTGGTGCAGGAAACCACTTTTGCACTTGTATTAGTGTGGAAAAAACACTTTTCTCACTTGTGTTAGTGTTGAAAAACCACTTTTCGCACTTGTGTTAGTGTTGAAAAACCACTTTTCGCACTTGTGTTGGTGCAGGAAATCACTTTTGCACTTGTATTAGTGTGGAAAAAACACTTTTTGCACTTGTGATAGTGTTGAAAAACCACTTTTCGCACTTGTGTTAGTGTTGAAAAACCACTTTTCGCACTTGTGTTGGTGCAGGAAACCACTTATCGCACTTGTGTTAGTGTTGAAAAACCACTTTTCGCACTTGTGTTAGTGTCGAAAAACCACTTTTCGCATTTGTGTTGGTGCAGGAAACCACTTTTGCACTTGTAATAGTGTGGAAAAACCACTTTTTGCACTTGTGATAGTGTTGAAAAACCACTTTTCGCACTTGTGTTAGTGTTGAAAAACCACTTTTCGCACTTGTGTTAGTGTTGAAAAACCACTTTTCGCACTTGTGTTGGTGCAGGAAACCACTTTTGCACTTGTATTAGTGTGGAAAAAACACTTTTCGCACTTGTGTTAGTGTTGAAAAACCACTTTTCGCACTTGTGTTAGTGTTGAAAAACCACTTTTCGCACTTGTGTTAGTGTTGAAAAACCACTTTTCGCACTTGTGTTGGTGTAGGAAACCACTTTTGCACTTGTGTTGGTGCAGGAAACCACTTTTGAACTTGTATTAGTGTGGAAAAAACACTTTTCGCACTTGTCTTAGTGTTGAAAAAACACTTTTCGCACTTGTGTTAGTGTTGAAAAAACACTTTTCGCACTTGTGTTAGTGTTGAAAAACTACTTTTCGCACTTGTGTTGGTGCAGGAAACCACTTTTGCACTTGTATTAGTGTGGAAAAAACACTTTTCTCACTTGTGTTAGTGTTGAAAAACCACTTTTCGCACTTGTGTTAGTGTTGAAAAACCACTTTTCACACTTGTGTTGGTGCAGGAAATCACTTTTGCACTTGTATTAGTGTGAAAAAAACACTTTTTGCACTTGTGATAGTGTTGAAAAACCACTTTTCGCACTTGTGTTAGTGTTGAAAAACCACTTTTCGCACTTGTGTTGGTGCAGGAAACCACTTATCGCACTTGTGTTAGTGTTGAAAAACCACTTTTCGCACTTGTGTTAGTGTCGAAAAACCACTTTTCGCACTTGTGTTGGTGCAGGAAACCACTTTTGCACTTGTAATAGTGTGGAAAAACCACTTTTTGCACTTGTGATAGTGTTGAAAAACCACTTTTCGCACTTGTGTTAGTGTTGAAAAACCACTTTTCGCACTTGTGTTAGTGTTGAAAAACCACTTTTCGCACTTGTGTTGGAGCAGGAAACCACTTTTGCACTTGTATTAGTGTGGAAAAAACACTTTTTGCACTTGTGATAGTGTTGAAAAACCACTTTTCGCACTTGTGTTAGTGTTGAAAAACCACTTTTTGCACTTGTGTTAGTGTTGAAAAACCACTTTTCGCACTTGTGTTGGTGCAGGAAACCACTTTTGCACTTGTATTAGTGTGGAAAAACCACTTTTTGCACTTGTGTTAGTGTTGAAAAACCACTTTTCGCACTTGTGTTTGTGCAGGAAACCACTTTTGCACTTGTATTATTGTGGAAAAAACACTTTTTGCACTTGTGATAGTGTTGAAAAACCACTTTTCGCCCTTGTGTTAGTGTTGAAAAACCACTTTTCGCACTTGTGTTGGTGCAGGAAACCACTTTTGCACTTGTATTAGTGTGGAAAAACCACTTTTTGCACTTGTGTTAGTGTTGAAAAACCACTTCTCGCACTTGTGTTAGTGTTGAAAAACCACTTTTCGCACTTGTGTTAGTGTTGAAAAACCACTTTTCGCACTTGTGTCAGTGTTGAAAAACCACTTTACGCACTTGTGTTGGTGCAGGAAACCACTTTTGCACTTGTATTAGTGTGGAAAAAACACTTTTCGCACTTGTGTTAGTGTTGAAAAACCACTTTTCGCACTTGTGTTAGTGTTGAAAAACCACTTTTCGCACTTGTGTTAGTGTTGAAAAACCACTTTTCGCACTTGTGTTGGTGTAGGAAACCACTTTTGCACTTGTATTAGTGTGGAAAAAACACTTTTTGCACTTGTGATAGTGTTGAAAAACCATTTTTCGCACTTGTGTTAGTGTTGAAAAACCACTTTTCGCACTTGTGTTGGTGCAGGAAACCACTTTTGCACTTGTATTAGTGTGGAAAAAACACTTTTTGCACTTGTGATAGTGTTGAAAAACCACTTTTCGCCCTTGTGTTAGTGTTGAAAAACCACTTTTCACACTTGTGTTGGTGCAGGAAATCACTTTTGCACTTGTATTAGTGTGAAAAAAACACTTTTTGCACTTGTGATAGTGTTGAAAAACCACTTTTCGCACTTGTGTTAGTGTTGAAAAACCACTTTTCGCACTTGTGTTGGTGCAGGAAACCACTTATCGCACTTGTGTTAGTGTTGAAAAACCACTTTTCGCACTTGTGTTAGTGTCGAAAAACCACTTTTCGCACTTGTGTTGGTGCAGGAAACCACTTTTGCACTTGTAATAGTGTGGAAAAACCACTTTTTGCACTTGTGATAGTGTTGAAAAACCACTTTTCGCACTTGTGTTAGTGTTGAAAAACCACTTTTCGCACTTGTGTTAGTGTTGAAAAACCACTTTTCGCACTTGTGTTGGAGCAGGAAACCACTTTTGCACTTGTATTAGTGTGGAAAAAACACTTTTTGCACTTGTGATAGTGTTGAAAAACCACTTTTCGCACTTGTGTTAGTGTTGAAAAACCACTTTTTGCACTTGTGTTAGTGTTGAAAAACCACTTTTCGCACTTGTGTTGGTGCAGGAAACCACTTTTGCACTTGTATTAGTGTGGAAAAACCACTTTTTGCACTTGTGTTAGTGTTGAAAAACCACTTTTCGCACTTGTGTTGGTGCAGGAAACCACTTTTGCACTTGTATTAGTGTGGAAAAAACACTTTTTGCACTTGTGATAGTGTTGAAAAACCACTTTTCGCCCTTGTGTTAGTGTTGAAAAACCACTTTTCGCACTTGTGTTGGTGCAGGAAACCACTTTTGCACTTGTATTAGTGTGGAAAAACCACTTTTTGCACTTGTGTTAGTGTTGAAAAACCACTTCTCGCACTTGTGTTAGTGTTGAAAAACCACTTTTCGCACTTGTGTTAGTGTTGAAAAACCACTTTTCGCACTTGTGTCAGTGTTGAAAAACCACTTTACGCACTTGTGTTGGTGCAGGAAACCACTTTTGCACTTGTATTAGTGTGGAAAAAACACTTTTCGCACTTGTGTTAGTGTTGAAAAACCACTTTTCGCACTTGTGTTAGTGTTGAAAAACCACTTTTCGCACTTGTGTTAGTGTTGAAAAACCACTTTTCGCACTTGTGTTGGTGTAGGAAACCACTTTTGCACTTGTATTAGTGTGGAAAAAACACTTTTTGCACTTGTGATAGTGTTGAAAAACCATTTTTCGCACTTGTGTTAGTGTTGAAAAACCACTTTTCGCACTTGTGTTGGTGCAGGAAACCACTTTTGCACTTGTATTAGTGTGGAAAAAACACTTTTTGCACTTGTGATAGTGTTGAAAAACCACTTTTCGCCCTTGTGTTAGTGTTGAAAAACCACTTTTCGCACTTGTGTTGGTGCAGGAAACCACTTTTGCACTTGTATTAGTGTGGAAAAACCACTTTTCGCACTTGTGTTAGTGTTGAAAAACCACTTTTCGCACTTGTGTTAGTGTTGAAAAACAACTTTTCGCACTTGTGTTAGTGTTGAAAAACCACTTTTCGCACTTGTGTTGGTGCAGGAAACCACTTTTGCACTTGTATTAGTGTGGAAAAAACACTTTTCGCACTTGTGTTAGTGTTGAAAAACCACTTTTTGCACTTGTGTTAGTGTTGAAAAACCACTTTTCGCACATGTGTTGGTGCAGGAAACCACTTTTGCACTTGTATTAGTGTGGAAAAAACACTTTTTGCACTTGTGATAGTGTTGAAAAACCACTTTTCGCACTTGTGTTAGTGTTGAAAAACCACTTTTCGCACTTGTGTTAGTGTTGAAAAACCACTTTTCGCACTTGTGTTAGTGTTGAAAAACCACTTTTCGCACTTGTGTTAGAGTTGAAAAACCACTTTTCACACTTGTGTTGGTGCAGGAAACCACTTTTGCACTTGTATTAGTGTGGAAAAAACACTTTTTGCACTTGTGATAGTGTTGAAAAACCACTTTTCGCCCTTGTGTTAGTGTTGAAAAACCACATTTCGCACTTGTGTTGGTGCAGGAAACCACTTTTGCACTTGTATTAGTGTGGAAAAACCACTTTTCACACTTGTGTTAGTGTTGAAAAACCACTTTTCGCACTTGTGTTAGTGTTGAAAAACAACTTTTCGCACTTGTGTTAGTGTTAAAAAACCACTTTTCGCACTTGTGTTGGTGCAGGAAACCACTTATGCACTTGTATTAGTGTGGAAAAAACACTTTTCGCACTTGTGTTAGTGTTGAAAAACCACTTTTCGCACTTGTGTTAGTGTTGAAAAACCACTTTTCGCACTTGTGTTAGTGTTGAAAAACCACTTTTAGCACTTGTGTTAGTGCAGGAAACCACTTTTGCACTTGTATTAGTGTGGAAAAAACACTTTTTGCACTTGCGATAGTGTTAAAAAACCACTTTTCGCACTTGTGTTAGTGTTGAAAAACCACTTTTCGCACTTGTGTTAGTGTTGAAAAACCACTTTTCGCACTTGTGTTGGTGCAGGAAACCACTTTTGCACTTGTATTAGTGTGGAAAAACCACTTTTCGCACTTGTGTTAGTGTTGAAAAACCACTTTTCGCACTTGTGTTAGTGTTGAAAAACCACTTTTCGCACATGTGTTGGTGCAGGAAACCACTTTTGCACTTGTATTAGTGTGGAAAAAACACTTTTTGCACTTGTGATAGTGTTGAAAAACCACTTTTCGAACTTGTGTTAGTGTTGAAAAACCACTTTTCGCACTTGTGTTGGTGCAGGAAACCACTTTTGCACTTGTATTAGTGTGGAAAAACCACTTTTCGCACTTGTGTTAGTGTTGAAAAACCACTTTTCGCACTTGTGTTAGTGTTGAAAAACCACTTATCGCACTGGTGTTAGTGTTGAAAAACCACTTTTCGCACTTGTGTTGGTGTGGAAAAAACACTTTTTGCACTTGTGTTAGTGTTGAAAAACCACTTTTCGCACTTGTGTTGGTGCAGGAAACCACTTATCGCACTTGTGTTAGTGTTGAAAAACCACTTTTCGCACTTGTGTTAGTGTCGAAAAACCACTTTTCGCACTTGTGTTGGTACAGGAAACCACTTTTGCACTTGTAATAGCGTGGAAAAAACACTTTTTGCACTTGTGATAGTGTTGAAAAACCACTTTTCGCACTTGTGTTAGTGTTGAAAAACCACTTTTCGCACTTGTGTTAGTGTTGAAAAACCACTTTTCGCACTTGTGTTGGAGCAGGAAACCACTTTTGCACTTGTATTAGTGTGGAAAAAACACTTTTTGCACTTGTGTTAGTGTTGAAAAACCACTTTTCGCACTTGTGTTAGTGTTGAAAAACCACTTTTCGCACTTGTGTTAGTGTTGAAAAACCACTTTTCGCACTTGTGTTGGTGCAGGAAACCACTTTTGCACTTGTATTAGTGTGGAAAAAACACTTTTCGCACTTGTGTTAGTGTTGAAAAACCACTTTTCGCACTTGTGTTAGTGTTGAAAAACCACTTTTCGCACTTGTGTTAGTGTTGAAAAACCACTTTTCGCACTTGTGTTGGTGCAGGAAACCACTTTTGCACTTGTATTAGTGTGGAAAAACCACTTTTTGCACTTGTGTTAGTGTTGAAAAACCATTTTTCGCACTTGTGTTAGTGTTGAAAAACCACTTTTCGCACTTGTGTTGGTGCAGGAAACCACTTTTGCACTTGTATTAGTGTGGAAAAAACAGTTTTTGCACTTGTGATAGTGTTGAAAAACCACTTTTCGCCCTTGTGTTAGTGTTGAAAAACCACTTTTCGCACTTGTGTTGGTGCAGGAAACCACTTTTGCACTTGTATTAGTGTGGAAAAACCACTTTTCGCACTTGTGTTAGTGTTGAAAAACCACTTTTCGCACTTGTGTTAGTGTTGAAAAACAACTTTTCGCACTTGTGTTAGTGTTGAAAAACCACTTTTCGCAATTGTGTTGGTGCAGGAAACCACTTTTGCACTTGTATTAGTGTGGAAAAAACACTTTTCGCACTTGTGTTAGTGTTGAAAAACCACTTTTCGCACTTGTGTTAGTGTTGAAAAACCACTTTTCGCACTTGTGTTAGTGTTGAAAAACCACTTTTCGCACTTGTGTTGGTGTAGGAAACCACTTTTGCACTTGTATTAGTGTGGAAAAAAACACTTTTTGCACTTGTGATAGTGTTGAAAAAACCACTTTTCGCACTTGTGTTAGTGTTGAAAAACCACTTTTCGCACTTGTGTTAGTGTTGAAAAACCACTTTTCGCACTTGTGTTGGTGCAGGAAACCACTTTTGCACTTGTATTAGTGTGGAAAAACCACTTTTCGCACTTGTGTTAGTGTTGAAAAACCACTTTTCGCACTTGTGTTAGTGTTGAAAAACCACTTTTCGCACATGTGTTGGTGCAGGAAACCACTTTTGCACTTGTATTAGTGTGGAAAAAACACTTTTTGCACTTGTGATAGTGTTGAAAAACCACTTTTCACACTTGTGTTAGTGTTGAAAAACCACTTTTCGCACTTGTGTTAGTGTTGAAAAACCACTTTTCGCACTTGTGTTAGTGTTGAAAAACCACTTTTCGCACTTGTGTTAGTGTTGACAAACCACTTTTCGCACTTGTGTTGGTGCAGGAAACCACTTTTGCACTTGTATTAGTGTGGAAAAAACACTTTTTGCACTTGTGATAGTGTTGAAAGACCACTTTTCTCACTTGTGTTAGTGTTGAAAAACCACTTTTCGCACTTGTGTTAGTGTTGAAAAATCACTTTTCGCACTTGTGTTGGTGCAGGAAACCACTTTTCCACTTGTATTAGTGTTGAAAAACGACTTTTCGCACTTGTGTTAGTGTTGAAAAACCACTTTTCGCACTTGTGTTAGTGTTGAAAAACGACTTTTCGCACTTGTGTTAGTGTTGAAACACCACTTATCGCACTTGTGTTAGTGTTGAAAAACCACTTTTTGCACTTGTGTTGGTGCAGGAAACCACTTTTGCACTTGTATTAGTGTGGAAAAAACACTTTTCGCACTTGTGTTAGTGTTGAAAAACCACTTTTCGCACTTGTGTTAGTGTTGAAAAACCAATTTTCGCACTTGTGTTGGTGCACGAAACCACTTTTGCACTTGTATTAGTGTGGAAAAACACTTTTTGCACGTGTGATAGTGTTGAAAAACCACTTTTCGCACTTGTGTTAGTGTTGAAAAACCACTTTTCGCACTTGTGTTGGTGCAGGAAACCACTTTTGCACTTGTATTAGTGTGGAAAAACCACTTTTCGCACTTGTGTTAGTGTTGAAAAACCACTTATCGCACTTATGTTAGTGTTGAAAAACCACTTTTCGCACTTGTGTTAGTGTTGAAAAAACACTTTTCGCACTTGTGTTGGCGCAGGAAACCACTTATCGCACTTGTGTTAGTGTTGAAAAACCACTTTTCGCACTTGTGTTAGTGTTGAAAAACCACTTTTCGCACTTGTGTTGGTGCAGGAAACCACTTATCGCACTTGTGTTAGTGTTGAAAAACCACTTTTCGCACTTGTGTTAGTGTCGAAAAACCACTTTTCGCACTTGTGTTGGTGCAGGAAACCACTTTTGCACTTGTAATAGTGTGGAAAAACCACTTTTTGCACTTGTGATAGTGTTGAAAAACCACTTTTCGCACTTGTGTTAGTGTTGAAAAGCCACTTTTCGCACTTGTTTTAGTGTTGAAAAACCACTTTTCGCACTTGTGTTGGAGCAGGAAACCACTTTTGCACTTGTATTAGTGTGGAAAAAACACTTTTTGCACTTGTGATAGTGTTGAAAAACCACTTTTCGCACTTGTGTTAGTGTTGAAAAACCACTTTTCGCACTTGTGTTAGTGTTGAAAAATCACTTTTCGCACTTGTGTTGGTGCAGGAAACCACTTTTGCACTTGTATTAGTGTGGAAAAACCACTTTTTGCACTTGAGTTAGTGTTGAAAAACCACTTTTCGCACTTGTGTTGGTGCAGGAAACCACTTTTGCACTTGTATTAGTGTGGAAAAAACACTTTTTGCACTTGTGATAGTGTTGAAAAACCACTTTTCGCCCTTGTGTTAGTGTTGAAAAACCACTTTTCGCACTTGTGTTGGTGCAGGAAACCACTTTTGCACTTGTATTAGTGTGGAAAAACCACTTTTCGCACTTGTGTTAGTGTTGAAAAACCACTTTTCGCACTTGTGTTAGTGTTGAAAAACCACTTTTCGCACTTGTGTTAGTGTTGAAAAACCACTTTTCGCACTTGTGTTGGTGCAGGAAACCACTTTTGCACTTGTATTAGTGTGGAAAAAACACTTTTCGCACTTGTGTTAGTGTTGAAAAACCACTTTTCGCACTTGTGTTAGTGTTGAAAAACCACTTTTCGCACTTATGTTAGTGTTGAAAAACCACTTTTCGCACTTGTGTTAGTGTTGAAAAAACACTTTTCGCACTTGTGTTGGTGCAAGAAACCACTTTTGCACTTGTATTAGTGTGGAAAAAACACTTTTCGCACTTGTGTTAGTGTTGAAAAACCACTCTTCGCACTTGTGTTAGTGTTGAAAAACCACTTTTCGCACTTGTGTTAGTGTTGAAAAAACACTTTTCGCACTTGTGTTAGTGTTGAAAAACCACTTTTCGCACTTGTGTTGGTGCAGGAAACCACTTTTGCACTTGTATTAGTGTGGAAAAAACACTTTTCGCACTTGTGTTAGTGTTGAAAAAACACTTTTCGCACTTGTGTTAGTGTTGAAAAACTACTTTTCGCACTTGTGTTGGTGCAGGAAACCACTTTTGCACTTGTATTAGTGTGGAAAAAACACTTTTCTCACTTGTGTTAGTGTTGAAAAACCACTTTTCGCACTTGTGTTAGTGTTGAAAAACCACTTTTCGCACTTGTGTTGGTGCAGGAAACCACTTTTGCACTTGTATTAGTGTGGAAAAAACACTTTTCGCACTTGTGTTAGTGTTGAAAAAACACTTTTCGCACTTGTGTTAGTGTTGAAAAACTACTTTTCGCACTTGTGTTGGTGCAGGAAACCACTTTTGCACTTGTATTAGTGTGGAAAAAACACTTTTCTCACTTGTGTTAGTGTTGAAAAACCACTTTTCGCACTTGTGTTAGTGTTGAAAAACCACTTTTCGCACTTGTGTTGGTGCAGGAAATCACTTTTGCACTTGTATTAGTGTGGAAAAAACACTTTTTGCACTTGTGATAGTGTTGAAAAACCACTTTTCGCACTTGTGTTAGTGTTGAAAAACCACTTTTCGCACTTGTGTTGGTGCAGGAAACCACTTATCGCACTTGTGTTAGTGTTGAAAAACCACTTTTCGCACTTGTGTTAGTGTCGAAAAACCACTTTTCGCATTTGTGTTGGTGCAGGAAACCACTTTTGCACTTGTAATAGTGTGGAAAAACCACTTTTTGCACTTGTGATAGTGTTGAAAAACCACTTTTCGCACTTGTGTTAGTGTTGAAAAACCACTTTTCGCACTTGTGTTAGTGTTGAAAAACCACTTTTCGCACTTGTGTTGGTGCAGGAAACCACTTTTGCACTTGTATTAGTGTGGAAAAAACACTTTTCGCACTTGTGTTAGTGTTGAAAAACCACTTTTCGCACTTGTGTTAGTGTTGAAAAACCACTTTTCGCACTTGTGTTAGTGTTGAAAAACCACTTTTCGCACTTGTGTTGGTGTAGGAAACCACTTTTGCACTTGTGTTGGTGCAGGAAACCACTTTTGAACTTGTATTAGTGTGGAAAAAACACTTTTCGCACTTGTCTTAGTGTTGAAAAAACACTTTTCGCACTTGTGTTAGTGTTGAAAAAACACTTTTCGCACTTGTGTTAGTGTTGAAAAACTACTTTTCGCACTTGTGTTGGTGCAGGAAACCACTTTTGCACTTGTATTAGTGTGGAAAAAACACTTTTCTCACTTGTGTTAGTGTTGAAAAACCACTTTTCGCACTTGTGTTAGTGTTGAAAAACCACTTTTCACACTTGTGTTGGTGCAGGAAATCACTTTTGCACTTGTATTAGTGTGAAAAAAACACTTTTTGCACTTGTGATAGTGTTGAAAAACCACTTTTCGCACTTGTGTTAGTGTTGAAAAACCACTTTTCGCACTTGTGTTGGTGCAGGAAACCACTTATCGCACTTGTGTTAGTGTTGAAAAACCACTTTTCGCACTTGTGTTAGTGTCGAAAAACCACTTTTCGCACTTGTGTTGGTGCAGGAAACCACTTTTGCACTTGTAATAGTGTGGAAAAACCACTTTTTGCACTTGTGATAGTGTTGAAAAACCACTTTTCGCACTTGTGTTAGTGTTGAAAAACCACTTTTCGCACTTGTGTTAGTGTTGAAAAACCACTTTTCGCACTTGTGTTGGAGCAGGAAACCACTTTTGCACTTGTATTAGTGTGGAAAAAACACTTTTTGCACTTGTGATAGTGTTGAAAAACCACTTTTCGCACTTGTGTTAGTGTTGAAAAACCACTTTTTGCACTTGTGTTAGTGTTGAAAAACCACTTTTCGCACTTGTGTTGGTGCAGGAAACCACTTTTGCACTTGTATTAGTGTGGAAAAACCACTTTTTGCACTTGTGTTAGTGTTGAAAAACCACTTTTCGCACTTGTGTTGGTGCAGGAAACCACTTTTGCACTTGTATTATTGTGGAAAAAACACTTTTTGCACTTGTGATAGTGTTGAAAAACCACTTTTCGCCCTTGTGTTAGTGTTGAAAAACCACTTTTCGCACTTGTGTTGGTGCAGGAAACCACTTTTGCACTTGTATTAGTGTGGAAAAACCACTTTTTGCACTTGTGTTAGTGTTGAAAAACCACTTCTCGCACTTGTGTTAGTGTTGAAAAACCACTTTTCGCACTTGTGTTAGTGTTGAAAAACCACTTTTCGCACTTGTGTCAGTGTTGAAAAACCACTTTACGCACTTGTGTTGGTGCAGGAAACCACTTTTGCACTTGTATTAGTGTGGAAAAAACACTTTTCGCACTTGTGTTAGTGTTGAAAAACCACTTTTCGCACTTGTGTTAGTGTTGAAAAACCACTTTTCGCACTTGTGTTAGTGTTGAAAAACCACTTTTCGCACTTGTGTTGGTGTAGGAAACCACTTTTGCACTTGTATTAGTGTGGAAAAAACACTTTTTGCACTTGTGATAGTGTTGAAAAACCATTTTTCGCACTTGTGTTAGTGTTGAAAAACCACTTTTCGCACTTGTGTTGGTGCAGGAAACCACTTTTGCACTTGTATTAGTGTGGAAAAAACACTTTTTGCACTTGTGATAGTGTTGAAAAACCACTTTTCGCCCTTGTGTTAGTGTTGAAAAACCACTTTTCACACTTGTGTTGGTGCAGGAAATCACTTTTGCACTTGTATTAGTGTGAAAAAAACACTTTTTGCACTTGTGATAGTGTTGAAAAACCACTTTTCGCACTTGTGTTAGTGTTGAAAAACCACTTTTCGCACTTGTGTTGGTGCAGGAAACCACTTATCGCACTTGTGTTAGTGTTGAAAAACCACTTTTCGCACTTGTGTTAGTGTCGAAAAACCACTTTTCGCACTTGTGTTGGTGCAGGAAACCACTTTTGCACTTGTAATAGTGTGGAAAAACCACTTTTTGCACTTGTGATAGTGTTGAAAAACCACTTTTCGCACTTGTGTTAGTGTTGAAAAACCACTTTTCGCACTTGTGTTAGTGTTGAAAAACCACTTTTCGCACTTGTGTTGGAGCAGGAAACCACTTTTGCACTTGTATTAGTGTGGAAAAAACACTTTTTGCACTTGTGATAGTGTTGAAAAACCACTTTTCGCACTTGTGTTAGTGTTGAAAAACCACTTTTTGCACTTGTGTTAGTGTTGAAAAACCACTTTTCGCACTTGTGTTGGTGCAGGAAACCACTTTTGCACTTGTATTAGTGTGGAAAAACCACTTTTTGCACTTGTGTTAGTGTTGAAAAACCACTTTTCGCACTTGTGTTGGTGCAGGAAACCACTTTTGCACTTGTATTAGTGTGGAAAAAACACTTTTTGCACTTGTGATAGTGTTGAAAAACCACTTTTCGCCCTTGTGTTAGTGTTGAAAAACCACTTTTCGCACTTGTGTTGGTGCAGGAAACCACTTTTGCACTTGTATTAGTGTGGAAAAACCACTTTTTGCACTTGTGTTAGTGTTGAAAAACCACTTCTCGCACTTGTGTTAGTGTTGAAAAACCACTTTTCGCACTTGTGTTAGTGTTGAAAAACCACTTTTCGCACTTGTGTCAGTGTTGAAAAACCACTTTACGCACTTGTGTTGGTGCAGGAAACCACTTTTGCACTTGTATTAGTGTGGAAAAAACACTTTTCGCACTTGTGTTAGTGTTGAAAAACCACTTTTCGCACTTGTGTTAGTGTTGAAAAACCACTTTTCGCACTTGTGTTAGTGTTGAAAAACCACTTTTCGCACTTGTGTTGGTGTAGGAAACCACTTTTGCACTTGTATTAGTGTGGAAAAAACACTTTTTGCACTTGTGATAGTGTTGAAAAACCATTTTTCGCACTTGTGTTAGTGTTGAAAAACCACTTTTCGCACTTGTGTTGGTGCAGGAAACCACTTTTGCACTTGTATTAGTGTGGAAAAAACACTTTTTGCACTTGTGATAGTGTTGAAAAACCACTTTTCGCCCTTGTGTTAGTGTTGAAAAACCACTTTTCGCACTTGTGTTGGTGCAGGAAACCACTTTTGCACTTGTATTAGTGTGGAAAAACCACTTTTCGCACTTGTGTTAGTGTTGAAAAACCACTTTTCGCACTTGTGTTAGTGTTGAAAAACAACTTTTCGCACTTGTGTTAGTGTTGAAAAACCACTTTTCGCACTTGTGTTGGTGCAGGAAACCACTTTTGCACTTGTATTAGTGTGGAAAAAACACTTTTCGCACTTGTGTTAGTGTTGAAAAACCACTTTTTGCACTTGTGTTAGTGTTGAAAAACCACTTTTCGCACATGAGTTGGTGCAGGAAACCACTTTTGCACTTGTATTAGTGTGGAAAAAACACTTTTTGCACTTGTGATAGTGTTGAAAAACCACTTTTCGCACTTGTGTTAGTGTTGAAAAACCACTTTTCGCACTTGTGTTAGTGTTGAAAAACCACTTTTCGCACTTGTGTTAGTGTTGAAAAACCACTTTTCGCACTTGTGTTAGAGTTGAAAAACCACTTTTCACACTTGTGTTGGTGCAGGAAACCACTTTTGCACTTGTATTAGTGTGGAAAAAACACTTTTTGCACTTGTGATAGTGTTGAAAAACCACTTTTCGCCCTTGTGTTAGTGTTGAAAAACCACATTTCGCACTTGTGTTGGTGCAGGAAACCACTTTTGCACTTGTATTAGTGTGGAAAAACCACTTTTCACACTTGTGTTAGTGTTGAAAAACCACTTTTCGCACTTGTGTTAGTGTTGAAAAACAACTTTTCGCACTTGTGTTAGTGTTAAAAAACCACTTTTCGCACTTGTGTTGGTGCAGGAAACCACTTATGCACTTGTATTAGTGTGGAAAAAACACTTTTCGCACTTGTGTTAGTGTTGAAAAACCACTTTTCGCACTTGTGTTAGTGTTGAAAAACCACTTTTCGCACTTGTGTTAGTGTTGAAAAACCACTTTTAGCACTTGTGTTAGTGCAGGAAACCACTTTTGCACTTGTATTAGTGTGGAAAAAACACTTTTTGCACTTGCGATAGTGTTAAAAAACCACTTTTCGCACTTGTGTTAGTGTTGAAAAACCACTTTTCGCACTTGTGTTAGTGTTGAAAAACCACTTTTCGCACTTGTGTTGGTGCAGGAAACCACTTTTGCACTTGTATTAGTGTGGAAAAAACCACTTTTCGCACTTGTGTTAGTGTTGAAAAACCACTTTTCGCACTTGTGTTAGTGTTGAAAAACCACTTTTCGCACATGTGTTGGTGCAGGAAACCACTTTTGCACTTGTATTAGTGTGGAAAAAACACTTTTTGCACTTGTGATAGTGTTGAAAAACCACTTTTCGAACTTGTGTTAGTGTTGAAAAACCACTTTTCGCACTTGTGTTGGTGCAGGAAACCACTTTTGCACTTGTATTAGTGTGGAAAAACCACTTTTCGCACTTGTGTTAGTGTTGAAAAACCACTTTTCGCACTTGTGTTAGTGTTGAAAAACCACTTATCGCACTGGTGTTAGTGTTGAAAAACCACTTTTCGCACTTGTGTTGGTGTGGAAAAAACACTTTTTGCACTTGTGTTAGTGTTGAAAAACCACTTTTCGCACTTGTGTTGGTGCAGGAAACCACTTATCGCACTTGTGTTAGTGTTGAAAAACCACTTTTCGCACTTGTGTTAGTGTCGAAAAACCACTTTTCGCACTTGTGTTGGTACAGGAAACCACTTTTGCACTTGTAATAGCGTGGAAAAAACACTTTTTGCACTTGTGATAGTGTTGAAAAACCACTTTTCGCACTTGTGTTAGTGTTGAAAAACCACTTTTCGCACTTGTGTTAGTGTTGAAAAACCACTTTTCGCACTTGTGTTGGAGCAGGAAACCACTTTTGCACTTGTATTAGTGTGGAAAAAACACTTTTTGCACTTGTGATAGTGTTGAAAAACCACTTTTCGCACTTGTTTTAGTGTTGAAAAACCACTTTTCGCACTTGTGTCAGTGTTGAAAAACCACTTTTCGCACTTGTGTTAGTGTTGAAAAACCACTTTTCGCACTTGTGTTGGTGCAGGAAACCACTTTTGCACTTGTATTAGTGTGGAAAAACCACTTTTTGCACTTGTGTTAGTGTTGAAAAACCATTTTTCGCACTTGTGTTAGTGTTGAAAAACCACTTTTCGCACTTGTGTTGGTGCAGGAAACCACTTTTGCACTTGTATTAGTGTGGAAAAAACACTTTTTGCACTTGTGATAGTGTTGAAAAACCACTTTTCGCCCTTGTGTTAGTGTTGAAAAACCACTTTTCGCACTTGTGTTGGTGCAGGAAACCACTTTTGCACTTGTATTAGTGTGGAAAAACCACTTTTCGCACTTGTGTTAGTGTTGAAAAACCACTTTTCGCACTTGTATTAGTGTTGAAAAACAACTTTTCGCACTTGTGTTAGTGTTGAAAAACCACTTTCGCACTTGTGTTGGTGCAGGAAACCACTTTTGCACTTGTATTAGTGTGGAAAAAACACTTTTCGCACTTGTGTTAGTGTTGAAAAACCACTTTTCGCACTTGTGTTAGTGTTGAAAAACCACTTTTCGCACTTGTGTTAGTGTTGAAAAACCACTTTTCGCACTTGTGTTGGTGTAGGAAACCACTTTTGCACTTGTGTTGGTGCAGGAAACCACTTTTGCACTTGTATTAGTGTGGAAAAAACACTTTTCGCACTTGTGTTAGTGTTGAAAAAACACTTTTCGCACTTGTGTTAGTGTTGAAAAAACACTTTTCGCACTTGTGTTAGTGTTGAAAAACTACTTTTCGCACTTGTGTTGGTGCAGGAAACCACTTTTGCACTTGTATTAGTGTGGAAAAAACACTTTTCTCACTTGTGTTAGTGTTGAAAAACCACTTTTCGCACTTGTGTTAGTGTTGAAAAACCACTTTTCGCACTTGTGTTGGTGCAGGAAATCACTTTTGCACTTGTATTAGTGTGGAAAAAACACTTTTTGCACTTGTGATAGTGCTGAAAAACCACTTTTCGCACTTGTGTTGGTGCAGGAAACCACTTATCGCACTTGTGTTAGTTTTGAAAAACCACTTTTCGCACTTGTGTTAGTGTCGAAAAACCACTTTTCGCACTTGTGTTGGTGCAGGAAACCACTTTTGCACTTGTAATAGTGTGGAAAAACCACTTTTTGCACTTGTGATAGTGTTGAAAAACCACTTTTCGCACTTGTGTTAGTGTTGAAAAACCACTTTTCGCACTTGTGTTAGTGTTGAAAAACCACTTTTCGCACTTGTGTTGGAGCAGGAAACCACTTTTGCACTTGTATTAGTGTGGAAAAAACACTTTTTGCACTTGTGATAGTGTTGAAAAACCACTTTTCGCACTTGTGTTAGTGTTGAAAAACCACTTTTCGCACTTGTGTTAGTGTTGAAAAACCACTTTTCGCACTTGTGTTGGTGCAGGAAACCACTTTTGCACTTGTATTAGTGTGGAAAAACCACTTTTTGCACTTGTGTTAGTGTTGAAAAACCACTTTTCGCACTTGTGTTGGTGCAGGAAACCACTTTTGCACTTGTATTAGTGTGGAAAAAACACTTTTTGCACTTGTGATAGTGTTGAAAAACCACTTTTCGCCCTTGTGTTAGTGTTGAAAAACCACTTTTCGCACTTGTGTTGGTGCAGGAAACCACTTTTGCACTTGTATTAGTGTGGAAAAACCACTTTTTGCACTTGTGTTAGTGTTGAAAAACCACTTTTCGCACTTGTGTTAGTGTTGAAAAACCACTTTTCGCACTTGTGTTAGTGTTGAAAAACCACTTTTCGCACTTGTGTTAGTGTTGAAAAACCACTTTTCGCACTTGTGTTGGTGCAGGAAACCACTTTTGCACTTGTATTAGTGTGGAAAAAACACTTTTCGCACTTGTGTTAGTGTTGAAAAACAACTTTTCGCACTTGTGTTAGTGTTGAAAAACCACTTTTCGCACTTGTGTTAGTGTTGAAAAACCACTTTTCGCACTTGTGTTGGTGTAGGAAACCACTTTTGCACTTGTATTAGTGTGGGAAAAACACTTTTTGCACTTGTGATAGTGTTGAAAAACCATTTTTCGCACTTGTGTTAGTGTTGAAAAACCACTTTTCGCACTTGTGTTGGTGCAGGAAACCACTTTTGCACTTGTATTAGTGTGGAAAAAACACTTTTTGCACTTGTGATAGTGTTGAAAAACCACTTTTCGCCCTTGTGTTAGTGTTGAAAAACCACTTTTCGCACTTGTGTTGGTGCAGGAAACCACTTTTGCACTTGTATTAGTGTGGAAAAACCACTTTTCGCACTCGTGTTAGTGTTGAAAAACCACTTTTCGCACTTGTGTTAGTGTTGAAAAACAACTTTTCGCACTTGTGTTAGTGTTGAAAAACCACTTTTCGCACTTGTGTTGGTGCAGGAAACCACTTTTGCACTTGTATTAGTGTGGAAAAAACACTTTTCGCACTTGTGTTAGTGTTGAAAAACCACTTTTCGCACTTGTGTTAGTGTTGAAAAACCACTTTTCGCACTTGTGTTAGTGTTGAAAAACCACTTTTCGCACTTGTGTTGGTGTAGGAAACCACTTTTGCACTTGTATTAGTGTGGAAAAAACACTTTTTGCACTTGTGATAGTGTTGAAAAACCACTTTTCACACTTGTGTTAGTGTTGAAAAACCACTTTTCGCACTTGTGTTAGTGTTGAAAAACCACTTTTCGCACTTGTGTTGGTGCAGGAAACCACTTTTGCACTTGTATTAGTGTGGAAAAACCACTTTTCACACTTGTGTTAGTGTTGAAAAACCACTTTTCGCACTTGTGTTAGTGTTGAAAAACCACTTTTCGCACATGTGTTGGTGCAGGAAACCACTTTCGCACTTGTATTAGTGTGGAAAAAACACTTTTTGCACTTGTGATAGTGTTGAAAAACCACTTTTCGCACTTGTGTTAGTGTTGAAAAACCACTTTTCGCACTTGTGTTAGTGTTGAAAAACCACTTTTCGCACTTGTGTTAGTGTTGAAAAACCACTTTTCGCACTTGTGTTAGTGTTGAAAAACCACTTTTCGCACTTGTGTTGGTGCAGGAAACCACTTTTGCACTTGTATTAGTGTGGAAAAACCACTTTTCGCACTTGTGTTGGTGTTGAAAAACCACTTTTCGCACTTGTGTTAGTGTTGAAAAACCACTTATCGCACTTGTGTTAGTGTTGAAAAACCACTTTTCGCACTTGTGTTGGTGCACGAAACCACTTTTGCACTTGTATTAGTGTGGAAAAAACACTTTTTGCACTTGTGATAGTGTTGAAAAACCACTTTTCGCACATGTGTTAGTGTTGAAAAACCACTTTTCGCACTTGTGTTGGTGCAGGAAACCACTTTTGCACTTGTATTAGTGTAGAAAAACCACTTTTCGCACTTGTGTTAGTGTTGAAAAACCACTTTTCGCACTTATGTTAGTGTTGAAAAACCACTTTTCGCACTTGTGTTAGTGTTGAAAAAACACTTTTCGCACTTGTGTTGGTGCAGGAAACCACTTTTGCACTTGTATTAGTGTGGAAAAAACACTTTTCGCACTTGTGTTAGTGTTGAAAAACCACTTTTCGCACTTGTGTTAGTGTTGAAAAACCACTTTTCGCACTTGTGTTAGTGTTGAAAAAAAACTTTTCGCACTTGTGTTAGTGTTGAAAAACCACTTTTCGCACTTGTGTTGGTGCAGGAAACCACTTTTGCACTTGTATTAGTGTGGAAAAAACACTTTTCGCACTTGTGTTAGTGTTGAAAAAACACTTTTCGCACTTGTGTTAGTGTTGAAAAACTACTTTTTGCACGTGTGTTGGTGCAGGAAACCACTTTTGCACTTGTATTAGTGTGGAAAAAACACTTTTCACACTTGTGTTCATGTTGAAAAACCACTTTTCGCACTTGTGTTAGTGTTGAAAAACCACTTTTCGCACTTGTGTTGGAGCAGGAAACCACTTTTGCACTTGTATTAGTGTGGAAAAAACACTTTTTGCACTTGTGATAGTGTTGAAAAACCACTTTTCGCACTTGTGTTAGTGTTGAAAAACCACTTTTCGCACTTGTGTTAGTGTTGAAAAACCACTTTTCGCACTTGTGTTGGAGCAGGAAACCACTTTTGCACTTGTATTAGTGTGGAAAAAACACTTTTTGCACTTGTGATAGTGTTGAAAAACCACTTTTCGCACTTGTGTTAGTGTTGAAAAACCACTTTTCGCACTTGTGTTAGTGTTGAAAAACCACTTTTCGCACTTGTGTTAGTGTTGAAAAACCACTTTTCGCACTTGTGTTGGTGCAGGAAACCACTTTTGCACTTGTATTAGTGTGGAGAAACCACTTTTTGCACTTGTGTTAGTGTTGAAAAACCATTTTTCGCACTTGTGTTAGTGTTGAAAAACCACTTTTCGCACTTGTGTTGGTGCAGGAAACCACTTTTGCACTTGTATTAGTGTGGAAAAAACACTTTTTGCACTTGTGATAGTGTTGAAAAACCACTTTTCGCCCTTGTGTTAGTGTTGAAAAACCACTTTTCGCACTTGTGTTGGTGCAGGAAACCACTTTTGCACTTGTATTAGTGTGGAAAAACCACTTTTCGCACTTGTGTTAGTGTTGAAAAACCACTTTTCGCACTTGTATTAGTGTTGAAAAACAACTTTTCGCACTTGTGTTAGTGTTGAAAAACCACTTTCGCACTTGTGTTGGTGCAGGAAACCACTTTTGCACTTGTATTAGTGTGGAAAAAACACTTTTCGCACTTGTGTTAGTGTTGAAAAACCACTTTTCGCACTTGTGTTAGTGTTGAAAAACCACTTTTCGCACTTGTGTTAGTGTTGAAAAACCACTTTTCGCACTTGTGTTGGTGTAGGAAACCACTTTTGCACTTGTGTTGGTGCAGGAAACCACTTTTGCACTTGTATTAGTGTGGAAAAAACACTTTTCGCACTTGTGTTAGTGTTGAAAAAACACTTTTCGCACTTGTGTTAGTGTTGAAAAAACACTTTTCGCACTTGTGTTAGTGTTGAAAAACTACTTTTCGCACTTGTGTTGGTGCAGGAAACCACTTTTGCACTTGTATTAGTGTGGAAAAAACACTTTTCTCACTTGTGTTAGTGTTGAAAAACCACTTTTCGCACTTGTGTTAGTGTTGAAAAACCACTTTTCGCACTTGTGTTGGTGCAGGAAATCACTTTTGCACTTGTATTAGTGTGGAAAAAACACTTTTTGCACTTGTGATAGTGTTGAAAAACCACTTTTCGCACTTGTGTTGGTGCAGGAAACCACTTATCGCACTTGTGTTAGTGTTGAAAAACCACTTTTCGCACTTGTGTTAGTGTCGAAAAACCACTTTTCGCACTTGTGTTGGTGCAGGAAACCACTTTTGCACTTGTAATAGTGTGGAAAAACCACTTTTTGCACTTGTGATAGTGTTGAAAAACCACTTTTCGCACTTGTGTTAGTGTTGAAAAACCACTTTTCGCACTTGTGTTAGTGTTGAAAAACCACTTTTCGCACTTGTGTTAGTGTTGAAAAACCACTTTTCGCACTTGTGTTAGTGTTGAAAAACCACTTTTCGCACTTGTGTTGGTGCAGGAAACCACTTTTGCACTTGTATTAGTGTGGAAAAACCACTTTTCGCACTTGTGTTAGTGTCGAAAAACCACTTTTCGCACTTGTGTTGGTGCAGGAAACCACTTTTGCACTTGTAATAGTGTGGAAAAACCACTTTTCGCACTTGTGTTGGAGCAGGAAACCACTTTTGCACTTGTATTAGTGTGGAAAAAACACTTTTTGCACTTGTGATAGTGTTGAAAAACCACTTTTCGCACTTGTGTTAGTGTTGAAAAACCACTTTTCGCACTTGTGTTAGTGTTGAAAAACCACTTTTCGCACTTGTGTTGGTGCAGGAAACCACTTTTGCACTTGTATTAGTGTGGAAAAACCACTTTTTGCACTTGTGTTAGTGTTGAAAAACCACTTTTCGCACTTGTGTTGGTGCAGGAAACCACTTTTGCACTTGTATTAGTGTGGAAAAAACACTTTTTGCACTTGTGATAGTGTTGAAAAACCACTTTTCGCCCTTGTGTTAGTGTTGAAAAACCACTTTTCGCACTTGTGTTAGTGTTGAAAAACCACTTTTCGCACTTGTGTTAGGGTTGAAAAACCACTTTTCGCACTTGTGTTGGTGCAGGAAACCACTTTTGCACTTGTATTAGTGTGGAAAAACCACTTTTTGCACTTGTGTTAGTGTTGAAAAACCATTTTTCGCACTTGTGTTAGTGTTGAAAAACCACTTTTCGCACTTGTGTTGGTGCAGGAAACCACTTTTGCACTTGTATTAGTGTGGAAAAAACACTTTTTGCACTTGTGATAGTGTTGAAAAACCACTTTTCGCCCTTGTGTTAGTGTTGAAAAACCACTTTTCGCACTTGTGTTGGTGCAGGAAACCACTTTTGCACTTGTATTAGTGTGGAAAAACCACTTTTCGCACTTGTGTTAGTGTTGAAAAACCACTTTTCGCACTTGTATTAGTGTTGAAAAACAAATTTTCGCACTTGTGTTAGTGTTGAAAAACCACTTTCGCACTTGTGTTGGTGCAGGAAACCACTTTTGCACTTGTATTAGTGTGGAAAAAACACTTTTCGCACTTGTGTTAGTGTTGAAAAACCACTTTTCGCACTTGTGTTAGTGTTGAAAAACCACTTTTCGCACTTGTGTTAGTGTTGAAAAACCACTTTTCGCACTTGTGTTGGTGTAGGAAACCACTTTTGCACTTGTGTTGGTGCAGGAAACCACTTTTGCACTTGTATTAGTGTGGAAAAAACACTTTTCGCACTTGTGTTAGTGTTGAAAAAACACTTTTCGCACTTGTGTTAGTGTTGAAAAAACACTTTTCGCACTTGTGTTAGTGTTGAAAAACTACTTTTCGCACTTGTGTTGGTGCAGGAAACCACTTTTGCACTTGTATTAGTGTGGAAAAAACACTTTTCTCACTTGTGTTAGTGTTGAAAAACCACTTTTCGCACTTGTGTTAGTGTTGAAAAACCACTTTTCGCACTTGTGTTGGTGCAGGAAATCACTTTTGCACTTGTATTAGTGTGGAAAAAACACTTTTTGCACTTGTGATAGTGTTGAAAAACCACTTTTCGCACTTGTGTTGGTGCAGGAAACCACTTATCGCACTTGTGTTAGTGTTGAAAAACCACTTTTCGCACTTGTGTTAGTGTCGAAAAACCACTTTTCGCACTTGTGTTGGTGCAGGAAACCACTTTTGCACTTGTAATAGTGTGGAAAAACCACTTTTTGCACTTGTGATAGTGTTGAAAAACGACTTTTCGCACTTGTGTTAGTGTTGAAAAACCACTTTTCGCACTTGTGTTAGTGTTGAAAAACCACTTTTCGCACTTGTGTTGGAGCAGGAAACCACTTTTGCACTTGTATTAGTGTGGAAAAAACACTTTTTGCACTTGTGATAGTGTTGAAAAACCACTTTTCGCACTTGTGTTAGTGTTGAAAAACCACTTTTCGCACTTGTGTTAGTGTTGAAAAACCACTTTTCGCACTTGTGTTGGTGCAGGAAACCACTTTTGCACTTGTATTAGTGTGGAAAAACCACTTTTTGCACTTGTGTTAGTGTTGAAAAACCACTTTTCGCACTTGTGTTGGTGCAGGAAACCACTTTTGCACTTGTATTAGTGTGGAAAAAACACTTTTTGCACTTGTGATAGTGTTGAAAAACCACTTTTCGCCCTTGTGTTTGTGTTGAAAAACCACTTTTCGCACTTGTGTTGGTGCAGGAAACCACTTTTGCACTTGTATTAGTGTGGAAAAACCACTTTTTGCACTTGTGTTAGTGTTGAAAAACCACTTTTCGCACTTGTGTTAGTGTTGAAAAACCACTTTTCGCACTTGTGTTAGTGTTGAAAAACCACTTTTCGCACTTGTGTTAGTGTTGAAAAACCACTTTTCGCACTTGTGTTGGTGCAGGAAACCACTTTTGCACTTGTATTAGTGTGGAAAAAACACTTTTCGCACTTGTGTTAGTGTTGAAAAACAACTTTTCGCACTTGTGTTAGTGTTGAAAAACCACTTTTCGCACTTGTGTTAGTGTTGAAAAACCACTTTTCGCACTTGTGTTGGTGTAGGAAACCACTTTTGCACTTGTATTAGTGTGGAAAAAACACTTTTTGCACTTGTGATAGTGTTGAAAAACCATTTTTCGCACTTGTGTTAGTGTTGAAAAACCACTTTTCGCACTTGTGTTGGTGCAGGAAACCACTTTTGCACTTGTATTAGTGTGGAAAAAACACTTTTTGCACTTGTGATAGTGTTGAAAAACCACTTTTCGCCCTTGTGTTGGTGTTGAAAAACCACTTTTCGCACTTGTGTTGGTGCAGGAAACCACTTTTGCACTTGTATTAGTGTGGAAAAACCACTTTTCGCACTCATGTTAGTGTTAAAAAACCACTTTTCGCACTTGTGTTAGTGTTGAAAAACAACTTTTCGCACTTGTGTTAGTGTTGAAAAACCACTTTTCGCACTTGTGTTGGTGCAGGAAACCACTTTTGCACTTGTATTAGTGTGGAAAAAACACTTTTCGCACTTGTGTTAGTGTTGAAAAACCACTTTTCGCACTTGTGTTAGTGTTGAAAAACCACTTTTCGCACTTGTGTTAGTGTTGAAAAACCACTTTTCGCACTTGTGTTGGTGTAGGAAACCACTTTTGCACTTGTATTAGTGTGGAAAAAACACTTTTTGCACTTGTGATAGTGTTGAAAAACCACTTTTCACACTTGTGTTAGTGTTGAAAAACCACTTTTCGCACTTGTGTTAGTGTTGAAAAACCACTTTTCGCACTTGTGTTGGTGCAGGAAACCACTTTTGCACTTGTATTAGTGTGGAAAAACCACTTTTCGCACTTGTGTTAGTGTTGAAAAACCACTTTTCGCACTTGTGTTAGTGTTGAAAAACCACTTTTCGCACATGTGTTGGTGCAGGAAACCACTTTTGCACTTGTATTAGTGTGGAAAAAACACTTTTTGCACTTGTGATAGTGTTGAAAAACCACTTTTCGCACTTGTGTTAGTGTTGAAAAACCACTTTTCGCACTTGTGTTAGTGTTGAAAAACCACCTTTCGCACTTGTGTTAGTGTTGAAAAACCACTTTTCGCACTTGTGTTAGTGTTGAAAAACCACTTTTCGCACTTGTGTTGGTGCAGGAAACCACTTTTGCACTTGTATTAGTGTGGAAAAAACACTTTTTGCACTTGTGATAGTGTTGAAAGACCACTTTTCTCACTTGTGCTAGTGTTGAAAAACCACTTTTCGCACTTGTGTTAGTGTGGAAAAAACACTTTTTGCACTTGTGATAGTGTTGAAAAACCACTTTTCGAACTTGTGTTAGTGTTGAAAAACCACATTTCGCACTTGTGTTGGTGCAGGAAACCACTTTTGCACTTGTATTAGTGTGGAAAAACCACTTTTCGCACTTGTGTTAGTGTTGAAAAACCACTTTTCGCACTTGTGTTAGTGTTGAAAAACCACTTATCGCACTTGTGTTAGTGTTGAAAAACCACTTTTCGCACTTGTGTTGGTGCAGGAAACCACTTTTGCACTTGTATTAGTGTGGAAAAAACACTTCTCGCACTTGTGTTAGTGTTGAAAAACCACTTTTCGCACTTGTGTTAGTGTTGAAAAACCACTTTTCGCACTTGTGTTGGTGCACGAAACCACTTTTGCACTTGTATTAGTGTGGAAAAAACACTTTTTGCACTTGTGATAGTGTTGAAAAACCACTTTTCGCACATGTGTTAGTGTTGAAAAACCACTTTTCGCACTTGTGTTGGTGCAGGAAACCACTTTTGCACTTGTATTAGTGTAGAAAAACCACTTTTCGCACTTGTGTTAGTGTTGAAAAACCACTTTTCGCACTTATGTTAGTGTTGAAAAACCACTTTTCGCACTTGTGTTAGTGTTGAAAAAACACTTTTCGCACTTGTGTTGGTGCAGGAAACCACTTTTGCACTTGTATTAGTGTGGAAAAAACACTTTTCGCACTTGTGTTAGTGTTGAAAAACAACTTTTCGCACTTGTGTTAGTGTTGAAAAACCACTTTTCGCACTTGTGTTAGTGTTGAAAAACCACTTTTCGCACTTGTGTTAGTGTTGAAAAACCACTTTTCGCACTTGTGTTGGTGCAGGAAACCACTTTTGCACTTGTATTAGTGTGGAAAAAACACTTTTCGCACTTGTGTTAGTGTTGAAAAACCACTTTTCGCACTTGTGTTGGTGCAGGAAACCACTTTTGCACTTGTATTAGTGTGGAAAAAACACTTTTCGCACTTGTGTTAGTGTTGAAAAACAACTTTTCGCACTTGTGTTAGTGTTGAAAAACCACTTTTCGCACTTGTGTTAGTGTTGAAAAACCACTTTTCGCACTTGTGTTGGTGTAGGAAACCACTTTTGCACTTGTATTAGTGTGGAAAAAACACTTTTTGCACTTGTGATATTGTTGAAAAACCATTTTTCGCACTTGTGTTAGTGTTGAAAAACCACTTTTCGCACTTGTGTTGGTGCAGGAAACCACTTTTGCACTTGTATTAGTGTGGAAAAAACACTTTTTGCACTTGTGATAGTGTTGAAAAACCACTTTTCGCCCTTGTGTTAGTGTTGAAAAACCACTTTTCGCACTTGTGTTGGTGCAGGAAACCACTTTTGCACTTGTATTAGTGTGGAAAAACCACTTTTCGCACTCATGTTAGTGTTGAAAAACCACTTTTCGCACTTGTGTTAGTGTTGAAAAACAACTTTTCGCACTTGTGTTAGTGTTGAAAAACCACTTTTCGCACTTGTGTTGGTGCAGGAAACCACTTTTGCACTTGTATTAGTGTGGAAAAAACACTTTTCGCACTTGTGTTAGTGTTGAAAAACCACTTTTCGCACTTGTGTTAGTGTTGAAAAACCACTTTTCGCACTTGTGTTAGTGTTGAAAAACCACTTTTCGCACTTGTGTTGGTGTAGGAAACCACTTTTGCACTTGTATTAGTGTGGAAAAAACACTTTTTGCACTTGTGATAGTGTTGAAAAACCACTTTTCACACTTGTGTTAGTGTTGAAAAACCACTTTTCGCACTTGTGTTAGTGTTGAAAAACCACTTTTCGCACTTGTGTTGGTGCAGGAAACCACTTTTGCACTTGTATTAGTGTGGAAAAACCACTTTTCGCACTTGTGTTAGTGTTGAAAAACCACTTTTCGCACTTGTGTTAGTGTTGAAAAACCACTTTTCGCACATGTGTTGGTGCAGGAAACCACTTTTGCACTTGTATTAGTGTGGAAAAAACACTTTTTGCAATTGTGATAGTGTTGAAAAACCACTTTTCGCACTTGTGTTAGTGTTGAAAAACCACTTTTCGCACTTGTGTTAGTGTTGAAAAACCACTTTTCGCACTTGTGTTAGTGTTGAAAAACCACTTTTCGCACTTGTGTTAGTGTTGAAAAACCACTTTTCGCACTTGTGTTGGTGCAGGAAACCACTTTTGCACTTGTATTAGTGTGGAAAAAACACTTTTTGCACTTGTGATAGTGTTGAAAGACCACTTTTCTCACTTGTGCTAGTGTTGAAAAACCACTTTTCGCACTTGTGTTAGTGTGGAAAAAACACTTTTTGCACTTGTGATAGTGTTGAAAAACCACTTTTCGAACTTGTGTTAGTGTTGAAAAACCACATTTCGCACTTGTGTTGGTGCAGGAAACCACTTTTGCACTTGTATTAGTGTGGAAAAACCACTTTTCGCACTTGTGTTAGTGTTGAAAAACCACTTTTCGCACTTGTGTTAGTGTTGAAAAACCACTTATCGCACTTGTGTTAGTGTTGAAAAACCACTTTTCGCACTTGTGTTGGTGCAGGAAACCACTTTTGCACTTGTATTAGTGTGGAAAAAACACTTCTCGCACTTGTGTTAGTGTTGAAAAACCACTTTTCGCACTTGTGTTAGTGTTGAAAAACCACTTTTCGCACTTGTGTTGGTGCACGAAACCACTTTTGCACTTGTATTAGTGTGGAAAAAACACTTTTTGCACTTGTGATAGTGTTGAAAAACCACTTTTCGCACATGTGTTAGTGTTGAAAAACCACTTTTCGCACTTGTGTTGGTGCAGGAAACCACTTTTGCACTTGTATTAGTGTAGAAAAACCACTTTTCGCACTTGTGTTAGTGTTGAAAAACCACTTTTCGCACTTATGTTCGTGTTGAAAAACCACTTTTCGCACTTGTGTTAGTGTTGAAAAAACACTTTTCGCACTTGTGTTGGTGCAGGAAACCACTTTTGCACTTGTATTAGTGTGGAAAAAACACTTTTCGCACTTGTGTTAGTGTTGAAAAACAACTTTTCGCACTTGTGTTAGTGTTGAAAAACCACTTTTCGCACTTGTGTTAGTGTTGAAAAAACACTTTTCGCACTTGTGTTAGTGTTGAAAAACCACTTTTCGCACTTGTGTTGGTGCAGGAAAACACTTTTGCACTTGTATTAGTGTGGAAAAAACACTTTTCGCACTTGTGTTAGTGTTGAAAAAACACTTTTCGCACTTGTGTTAGTGTTGAAAAACTACTTTTTGCACGTGTGTTGGTGCAGGAAACCACTTTTGCACTTGTATTAGTGTGGAAAAAACACTTTTCACACTTGTGTTAGTGTTGAAAAACCACTTTTCGCACTTGTGTTAGTGTTGAAAAACCACTTTTCGCACTTGTGTTGGAGCAGGAAACCACTTTTGCACTTGTATTAGTGTGGAAAAAACACTTTTTGCACTTGTGATAGTGTTGAAAAACCACTTTTCGCACTTGTGTTAGTGTTGAAAAACCACTTTTCGCACTTGTGTTAGTGTTGAAAAACCACTTTTCGCACTTGTGTTGGTGCAGGAAACCACTTTTGCACTTGTATTAGTGTGGAAAAACCACTTTTTGCACTTGTGTTAGTGTTGAAAAACCACTTTTCGCACTTGTGTTGGTGCAGGAAACCACTTTTGCACTTGTATTAGTGTGGAAAAAACACTTTTTGCACTTGTGATAGTGTTGAAAAACCACTTTTCGCCCTTGTGTTAGTGTTGAAAAACCACTTTTCGCACTTGTGTTGGTGCAGTAAACCACTTTTGCACTTGTATTAGTGTGGAAAAACCACTTTTCGCACTTGTGTTAGTGTTGAAAAACCACTTTTCGCACTTGTGTTAGTGTTGAAAAACCACTTTTCGCACTTGTGTTGGTGTAGGAAACCACTTTTGCACTTGTATTAGTGTGGAAAAAACACTTTTTGCACTTGTGATAGTGTTGAAAAACCACTTTTCGCACTTGTGTTAGTGTTGAAAAACCACTTTTCGCACTTGTGTTAGTGTTGAAAAACCACTTTTTGCACTTGTGTTGGTGCAGGAAACCACTTTTGCACTTGTATTAGTGTGGAAAAACCACTTTTCGCACTTGTGTTAGTGTTGAAAAACCACTTTTCGGACATGTGTTGGTGCAGGAAACCACTTTTGCACTTGTATTAGTGTGGAAAAAACACTTTTTGCACTTGTGATAGTGTTGAAAAACCACTTTTCGCACTTGTGTTAGTGTTGAAAAACCACTTTTCGCACTTGTGTTAGTGTCGAAAAACCACTTTTCGCACTTGTGTTGGTGCAGGAAACCACTTTTGCACTTGTAATAGTGTGGAAAAACCACTTTTTGCACTTGTGATAGTGTTGAAAAACACTTTTCGCACTTGTGTTAGTGTTGAAAAACCACTTTTCGCACTTGTGTTAGTGTTGAAAAACCACTTTTCGCACTTGTGTTGGTGCAGGAAACCACTTTTGCACTTGTATTAGTGTGGAAAAACCACTTTTCGCACTTGTGTTAGTGTTGAAAAACCACTTTTCGCACTTATGTTAGTGTTGAAAAACCACTTTTCGCACTTGTGTTAGTGTTGAAAAAACACTTTTCGCACTTGTGTTAGTGTTGAAAAACCACTTTTCGCACTTGTGTTAGTGTTGAAAAACCACTTTTCGCACTTGTGTTAGTGTTGAAAAACCACTTTTCGCACTTGTGTTGGTGCAGGAAACCACTTTTGCACTTGTATTAGTGTGGAAAAAACACTTTTTGCACTTGTGATAGTGTTGAAAGACCACTTTTCTCACTTGTGTTAGTGTTGAAAAACCACTTTTCGCACTTGTGTTAGTGTGGAAAAAACACTTTTTGCACTTGTGATAGTGTTGAAAAACCACTTTTCGAACTTGTGTTAGTGTTGAAAAACCACTTTTCGCACTTGTGTTGGTGCAGGAAACCACTTTTGCACTTGTATTAGTGTGGAAAAACCACTTTTCGCACTTGTGTTAGTGTTGAAAAACCACTTTTCGCACTTGTGTTAGTGTTGAAAAACCACTTATCGCACTTGTGTTAGTGTTGAAAAACCACTTTTCGCACTTGTGTTGGTGCAGGAAACCACTTTTGCACTTGTATTAGTGTGGAAAAAACACTTCTCGCACTTGTGTTAGTGTTGAAAAACCACTTTTCGCACTTGTGTTAGTGTTGAAAAACCACTTTTCGCACTTGTGTTGGTGCACGAAACCACTTTTGCACTTGTATTAGTGTGGAAAAAACACTTTTTGCACTTGTGATAGTGTTGAAAAACCACTTTTCGCACTTGTTATCTTGCCAAAACGAAGTTTTTGCAAGATGTATTAGTCAGCTTGTATGTTTGTTTTTTTGTTTGTTTTTTTTTTTGTTTTTTTGTTTGTGGTTAATCATTTTTTTTCCACGTTTAGATCACTCTGTAGACCACAGTTATTATTGGAAACTCCTGTAACTTCGCATATCAGAGTCCTATAGAGATACCCTTCAGCACACAAAATTTTGAAGGTCAAGGTCAAAGGTCAAGGTCACTTTGTGGTCAATCATGGAGGTCGACGAAACCCTTATTTTTTGAGTAACTTTGATCGGATCGTCTCCAAACTTGGTGGGTATCTAGTATATGGTCCCGCGCTCAGCTGATTAGTTTTTGGTGGCGATCGGCCTTGACCTTCCAAGGTCAAAGGTCAAGGTCACTTTGCGGTCAATCATGGAGGTCAACGAAACCCTTATTTTTTGAGTAACTTTGATCGGATCGTCTCCAAACTTGGTGGGTATCTAGTATATGGTCCGGCGCTCAGCTGATTAGTTTTTGGTGGCGATCGGCCTTGACCTTCATTATCTTGCCAAAACGAAGTTTTTGCAAGATGTATTAGTCAGCTTGTATGTTTGTTTTTTTGTTTGTTTTTTTTTTTGTTTTTTTGTTTGTGGTTAATCATTTTTTTTCCACGTTTAGATCACTCTGTAGACCACAGTTAATATTGGAAACTCCTGTAACTTCGCATATCAGAGTCCTATAGAGATACCCTTCAGCACCCAAAATTTTGAAGGTCAAGGTCAAAGGTCAAGGTCACTTTGTGGTCAATCATGGAGGTCGACGAAACCCTTATTTTTTGAGTAACTTTGATCGGATCGTCTCCAAACTTCATGGGAATCTAGTATATGGTCCGGCGCTCAGCTGATTAGTTTTTGGTGGCGATCGGCCTTGACCTTCATGGTTAGCGCTGGAGGTCGAAAATTATTGACCCCAAGGTCAAATGTTGAAATCGTTATTTTTTGAGTAACTTTGATCGGATCGTCTCCAAACTTCATGGGAATCTAGTATATGGTCCGGCGCTCAGCTGATTAGTTTTTTGTGGCGATCGGCCTTGACCTTCATGGTTAGCGCTGGAGGTCGACCTTGACCTTTGACCTTGACCTTCAGATCACTCTGTAGACCACAGTTATTATTGGAAACTCCTGTAACTTCGCATATCAGAGTCCTATAGAGATACCCTTCAGCACACAAAATTTTGAAGGTCAAGGTCAAAGGTCAAGGTCACTTTGTGGTCAATCATGGAGGTCGACGAAACCCTTATTTTTTGAGTAACTTTGATCGGATCGTCTCCAAACTTCATGGGAATCTAGTATATGGTCCGGCGCTCAGCTGATTAGTTTTTGGTGGCGATCGGCCTTGACCTTCATGGTTAGCGCTGGAGGTCGAAAATTATTGACCCCAAGGTCAAATGTTGAAATCGTTATTTTTTGAGTAACTTTGATCGGATCGTCTCCAAACTTCATGGGAATCTAGTATATGGTCCGGCGCTCAGCTGATTAGTTTTTGGTGGCGATCGGCCTTGACCTTCATGGTTAGCGCTGGAGGTCGAAAATTATTGACCCCAAGGTCAAATTTTGAAATCGTAGGTACCATATCGAGTAATACCTCATATGAATGCCCTTGATGAGTGCTTCCCAGATCTGTAAACAGTTTGACGCTATGACGTCATTTGATGACGTCATGACGAAAAAACGGAATTTTCATGAAAAAATTATTTCCTCAGTTCTCATCAAAATCTTTCAATATCTCGTGGGCAGACATTCCTCAAAGAGTCGCTTCTAGTGGATAGCAGTTCTGTTCACCTCAGTGTGACCTGAAGCAAGTCACTCATGTTCACATTTTGGCAAGATACGGTTCACCCTGTGGGTGACATAGGTTTATTTTGTTTTTTTGTTTGTGGTTAATCATTTTTTTTTCACGTTTAGATCACTCTGTAGACCACAGTTATTATTGGAAACTCCTGTAACTTCGCATATCAGAGTCCTATAGAGATACCCTTCAGCACACAAAATTTTGAAGGTCAAGGTCAAAGGTCAAGGTCACTTTGCGGTCAATCATGGAGGTCAACGAAACCCTTATTTTTTGAGTAACTTTGATCGGATCGTCTCCAAACTTGGTGGGTATCTAGTATATGGTCCGGCGCTCAGCTGATTAGTTTTTGGTGGCGATCGGCCTTGACCTTCATGGTTAGCGCTGGAGGTCGAAAATTATTGACCCCAAGGTCAAATTTTGAAATCGTAGGTACCATATCGAGTAATACCTCATATGAATGCCCTTGATGAGTGCTTCCCAGATCTGTAAACAGTTTGACGCTATGACGTCATTTGATGACGTCATGACGAAAAAACGGAATTTTCATGAAAAAATTATTTCCTCAGTTCTCATCAAAATCTTTCAATATTTCATGTGCGTTGGTCATGAAGACATACTATTCACCATACGAAATTATTAAGGTCAAGGTCAAATGGCAAGATACGGTTCACCCTGTGGGTGACATATGTTCATTTTTTGTTTTTTTGTTTGTGGTTAATCATTTTTTTTCACGTTTAGATCACTCTGCAGACCACAGTTATTATTGGAAACTCCTGTAACTTCGCATATCAGAGTCCTATAGAGATACCCTTCAGCACACAAAATTTTGAAGGTCAAGGTCAAAGGTCAAGGTCACTTTGTGGTCAATCATGGAGGTCGACGAAACCCTTATTTTTTGAGTAACTTTGATCGGATCGTCTCCAAACTTCATGGGAATCTAGTATATGGTCCGGCGCTCAGCTGATTTGTTTTTGGTGGCGATCGGCCTTGACCTTCATGGTTAGCGCTGGAGGTCGAAAATTATTGACCCCAAGGTCAAATGTTGAAACCCTTATTTTTTGAGTAACTTTGATCGGATCGTCTCCAAACTTCAAGGGAATCTAGTATGTGGTCCGGCGCTCAGCTGATTAGTTTTTGGTGGCGATCGGCCTTGACCTTCATGGTTAGCGCTGGAGGTCGAAAATTATTGACCCCAAGGTCAAATGTTGAAATCGTAGGTACCATATCTTCGCATATCTTCGCATGTAACTTCGCATATCAGAGTCCTATAGAGATACCCTTCAGCACACAAAATTTTGAAGGTCAAGGTCAAAGGTCAAGGTCACTTTGTGGTCAATCATGGAGGTCGACGAAACCCTTATTTTTTGAGTAACTTTGATCGGATCGTCTCCAAACTTCATGGGAATCTAGTATATGGTCCGGCGCTCAGCTGATTAGTTTTTGGTGGCGATCGGCCTTGACCTTCATGGTTAGCGCTGGAGGTCGAAAATTATTGACCCCAAGGTCAAATGTTGAAATCCTTATTTTTTGAGTAACTTTGATCGGATCGTCTCCAAACTTCATGGGAATCTAGTATATGGTCCGGCGCTCAGCTGATTATTTTTTGGTGGCGATCGGCCTTGACCTTCATGGTTAGCGCTGGAGGTCGAAAATTATTGACCCCAAGGTCAAATTTTGAAATCGTAGGTACCATATCGAGTAATACCTCATATGAATGCCCTTGATGAGTGCTTCCCAGATCTGTAAACAGTTTGACGCTATGACGTCATTTGATGACGTCATGACGAAAAAACGGAATTTTCATGAAAAAATTATTTCCTCAGTTCTCATCAAAATCTTTCAATATTTCATGTGCGTTGGTCATGAAGACATACTATTCACCATACGAAATTATTAAGGTCAAGGTCAAAGGTCAAGGTCACTTGGCAAGATACGGTTCACCCTGTGGGTGACATATGTTTATGTTAGTGTTGAAAAACCACTTTTCGCACTTGTGTTGGTGCAGGAAACCACTTTTGCACTTGTATTAGTGTGGAAAAACCACTTTTCGCACTTGTGTTAGTGTTGAAAAACCACTTTTCGCACTTATGTTAGTGTTGAAAAACCACTTTTCGCACTTGTGTTAGTGTTGAAAAAACACTTTTTGCACTTGTGTTGGTGCAGGAAACCACTTTTGCACTTGTATTAGTGTGGAAAAAACACTTTTCGCACTTGTGTTAGTGTTGAAAAACCACTTTTCGCACTTGTGTTAGTGTTGAAAAACCACTTTTCGCACTTGTGATAGTGTTGAAAAAACACTTTTCGCACTTGTGTTAGTGTTGAAAAACCACTTTTCGCACTTGTGTTGGTGCAGGAAACCACTTTTGCACTTGTATTAGTGTGGAAAAAACACTTTTTGCACTTGTGTTAGTGTTGAAAAAACACTTTTCGCACTTGTGTTAGTGTTGAAAAACTACTTTTCGCACGTGTGTTGGTGCAGGAAACCACTTTTGCACTTGTATTAGTGTGGAAAAAACACTTTTCACACTTGTGTTAGTGTTGAAAAACCACTTTTCGCACTTGTGTTAGTGTCGAAAAACCACTTTTCGCACTTGTGTTGGTGCAGGAAACCACTTTTGCACTTGTAATAGTGTGGAAAAACCACTTTTTGCACTTGTGATAGTGTTGAAAAACACTTTTCGCACTTGTGTTAGTGTTGAAAAACCACTTTTCGCACTTGTGTTAGTGTTGAAAAACCACTTTTTGCACTTGTGTTGGAGCAGGAAACCACTTTTGCACTTGTATTAGTGTGGAAAAAACACTTTTTGCACTTGTGATAGTGTTGAAAAACCACTTTTCGCACTTGTGTTAGTGTTGAAAAACCACTTTTTGCACTTGTGTTAGTGTTGAAAAACCACTTTTCGCACTTGTGTTAGTGTCGAAAAACCACTTTTCGCACTTGTGTTGGTGCAGGAAACCACTTTTGCACTTGTAATAGTGTGGCAAAACCACTTTTTGCACTTGTGTTAGTGTTGAAAAACCACTTTTCGCACTTGTGTTAGTGTTGAAAAACAACTTTTCGCACTTGTGTTAGTGTTGAAAAACCACTTTTCGCACTTGTGTTGGTGCAGGAAACCACTTTTGCACTTGTATTAGTGTGGAAAAAACACTTCTCGCACTTGTGTTAGTGTTGAAAAACCACTTTTCGCACTTGTGTTAGTGTTGAAAAACCACTTTTCGCACTTGTGTTGGTGCACGAAACCACTTTTGCACTTGTATTAGTGTGGAAAAAACACTTTTTGCACTTGTGATAGTGTTGAAAAACCACTTTTCGCACTTGTGTTAGTGTTGAAAAACCACTTTTCGCACTTGTGTTGGTGCAGGAAACCACTTTTGCACTTGTGTTAGTGTTGAAAAACCACTTTTCGCACTTGTGTTAGTGTTGAAAAACCACTTTTCGCACTTGTGTTAGTGTTGAAAAACCACTTTTCGCACTTGTGTTAGTGTTGAAAAACCACTTTTCGCACTTGTGTTGGTGCAGGAAACCACTTTTGCACTTGTATTAGTGTGGAAAAAACACTTTTCGCACTTGTGTTAGTGTTGAAAAACAACTTTTCGCACTTGTGTTAGTGTTGAAAAACCACTTTTCGCACTTGTGTTAGTGTTGAAAAACCACTTTTCGCACTTGTGTTGGTGTAGGAAACCACTTTTGCACTTGTATTAGTGTGGAAAAAAACACTTTTTGCACTTGTGATAGTGTTGAAAAACCATTTTTCGCACTTGTGTTAGTGTTGAAAAACCACTTTTCGCACTTGTGTTGGTGCAGGAAACCACTTTTGCACTTGTATTAGTGTGGAAAAAACACTTTTTGCACTTGTGATAGTGTTGAAAAACCACTTTTCGCCCTTGTGTTAGTGTTGAAAAACCACTTTTCGCACTTGTGTTGGTGCAGGAAACCACTTTTGCACTTGTATTAGTGTGGAAAAAACACTTTTCGCACTTGTGTTAGTGTTGAAAAACCACTTTTCGCACTTGTGTTAGTGTTGAAAAACCACTTTTCGCACTTGTGTTAGTGTTGAAAAACCACTTTTCGCACTTGTGTTGGTGTAGGAAACCACTTTTGCACTTGTATTAGTGTGGAAAAAACACTTTTTGCACTTGTGATAGTGTTGAAAAACCACTTTTCACACTTGTGTTAGTGTTGAAAAACCACTTTTCGCACTTGTGTTAGTGTTGAAAAACCACTTTTCGCACTTGTGTTGGTGCAGGAAACCACTTTTGCACTTGTATTAGTGTGGAAAAAACACTTTTTGCACTTGTGTTAGTGTTGAAAAAACACTTTTCGCACTTGTGTTAGTGTTGAAAAACTACTTTTCGCACGTGTGTTGGTGCAGGAAACCACTTTTGCACTTGTATTAGTGTGGAAAAAACACTTTTCACACTTGTGTTAGTGTTGAAAAACCACTTTTCGCACTTGTGTTAGTGTCGAAAAACCACTTTTCGCACTTGTGTTGGTGCAGGAAACCACTTTTGCACTTGTAATAGTGTGGAAAAACCACTTTTTGCACTTGTGATAGTGTTGAAAAACACTTTTCGCACTTGTGTTAGTGTTGAAAAACCACTTTTCGCACTTGTGTTAGTGTTGAAAAACCACTTTTTGCACTTGTGTTGGAGCAGGAAACCACTTTTGCACTTGTATTAGTGTGGAAAAAACACTTTTTGCACTTGTGATAGTGTTGAAAAACCACTTTTCGCACTTGTGTTAGTGTCGAAAAACCACTTTTCGCACTTGTGTTGGTGCAGGAAACCACTTTTGCACTTGTAATAGTGTGGCAAAACCACTTTTTGCACTTGTGTTAGTGTTGAAAAACCACTTTTCGCACTTGTGTTAGTGTTGAAAAACAACTTTTCGCACTTGTGTTAGTGTTGAAAAACCACTTTTCGCACTTGTGTTGGTGCAGGAAACCACTTTTGCACTTGTATTAGTGTGGAAAAAACACTTCTCGCACTTGTGTTAGTGTTGAAAAACCACTTTTCGCACTTGTGTTAGTGTTGAAAAACCACTTTTCGCACTTGTGTTGGTGCACGAAACCACTTTTGCACTTGTATTAGTGTGGAAAAAACACTTTTTGCACTTGTGATAGTGTTGAAAAACCACTTTTCGCACTTGTGTTAGTGTTGAAAAACCACTTTTCGCACTTGTGTTGGTGCAGGAAACCACTTTTGCACTTGTGTTAGTGTTGAAAAACCACTTTTCGCACTTGTGTTAGTGTTGAAAAACCACTTTTCGCACTTGTGTTAGTGTTGAAAAACCACTTTTCGCACTTGTGTTAGTGTTGAAAAACCACTTTTCGCACTTGTGTTGGTGCAGGAAACCACTTTTGCACTTGTATTAGTGTGGAAAAAACACTTTTCGCACTTGTGTTAGTGTTGAAAAACAACTTTTCGCACTTGTGTTAGTGTTGAAAAACCACTTTTCGCACTTGTGTTAGTGTTGAAAAACCACTTTTCGCACTTGTGTTGGTGTAGGAAACCACTTTTGCACTTGTATTAGTGTGGAAAAAAACACTTTTTGCACTTGTGATAGTGTTGAAAAACCATTTTTCGCACTTGTGTTAGTGTTGAAAAACCACTTTTCGCACTTGTGTTGGTGCAGGAAACCACTTTTGCACTTGTATTAGTGTGGAAAAAACACTTTTTGCACTTGTGATAGTGTTGAAAAACCACTTTTCGCCCTTGTGTTAGTGTTGAAAAACCACTTTTCGCACTTGTGTTGGTGCAGGAAACCACTTTTGCACTTGTATTAGTGTGGAAAAAACACTTTTCGCACTTGTGTTAGTGTTGAAAAACCACTTTTCGCACTTGTGTTAGTGTTGAAAAACCACTTTTCGCACTTGTGTTAGTGTTGAAAAACCACTTTTCGCACTTGTGTTGGTGTAGGAAACCACTTTTGCACTTGTATTAGTGTGGAAAAAACACTTTTTGCACTTGTGATAGTGTTGAAAAACCACTTTTCACACTTGTGTTAGTGTTGAAAAACCACTTTTCGCACTTGTGTTAGTGTTGAAAAACCACTTTTCGCACTTGTGTTGGTGCAGGAAACCACTTTTGCACTTGTATTAGTGTGGAAAAACCACTTTTCGCACTTGTGTTAGTGTTGAAAAACCACTTTTCGCACTTGTGTTAGTGTTGAAAAACCACTTTTCGCACATGTGTTGGTGCAGGAAACCACTTTTGCACTTGTATTAGTGTGGAAAAAACACTTTTTGCACTTGTTATAGTGTTGAAAAACCACTTTTCGCACTTGTGTTAGTGTTGAAAAACCACTTTTCGCACTTGTGTTAGTGTTGAAAAACCACTTTTCGCACTTGTGTTAGTGTTGAAAAACCACTTTTCGCACTTGTGTTAGTGTTGAAAAACCACTTTTCGCACTTGTGTTGGTGCAGGAAACCACTTTTGCACTTGTATTAGTGTGGAAAAAACACTTTTTGCACTTGTGATAGTGTTGAAAGACCACTTTTCTCACTTGTGCTAGTGTTGAAAAACCACTTTTCGCACTTGTGTTAGTGTGGAAAAAACACTTTTTGCACTTGTGATAGTGTTGAAAAACCACTTTTCGAACTTGTGTTAGTGTTGAAAAACCACATTTCGCACTTGTGTTGGTGCAGGAAACCACTTTTGCACTTGTATTAGTGTGGAAAAACCACTTTTCGCACTTGTGTTAGTGTTGAAAAACCACTTTTCGCACTTGTGTTAGTGTTGAAAAACCACTTATCGCACTTGTGTTAGTGTTGAAAAACCACTTTTCGCACTTGTGTTGGTGCAGGAAACCACTTTTGCACTTGTATTAGTGTGGAAAAAACACTTCTCGCGCTTGTGTTAGTGTTGAAAAACCACTTTTCGCACTTGTGTTAGTGTTGAAAAACCACTTTTCGCACTTGTGTTGGTGCACGAAACCACTTTTGCACTTGTATTAGTGTGGAAAAAACACTTTTTGCACTTGTGATAGTGTTGAAAAACCACTTTTCGCACATGTGTTAGTGTTGAAAAACCACTTTTCGCACTTGTGTTGGTGCAGGAAACCACTTTTGCACTTGTATTAGTGTAGAAAAACCACTTTTCGCACTTGTGTTAGTGTTGAAAAACCACTTTTCGCACTTATGTTAGTGTTGAAAAACCACTTTTCGCACTTGTGTTAGTGTTGAAAAAACACTTTTCGCACTTGTGTTGGTGCAGGAAACCACTTTTGCACTTGTATTAGTGTGGAAAAAACACTTTTCGCACTTGTGTTAGTGTTGAAAAACCACTTTTCGCACTTGTGTTAGTGTTGAAAAACCACTTTTCGCACTTGTGTTAGTGTTGAAAAAACACTTTTCGCACTTGTGTTAGTGTTGAAAAACCACTTTTCGCACTTGTGTTGGTGCAGGAAACCACTTTTGCACTTGTATTAGTGTGGAAAAAACACTTTTCGCACTTGTGTTAGTGTTGAAAAAACACTTTTCGCACTTGTGTTAGTGTTGAAAAACTACTTTTTGCACGTGTGTTGGTGCAGGAAACCACTTTTGCACTTGTATTAGTGTGGAAAAAACACTTTTCACACTTGTGTTAGTGTTGAAAAACCACTTTTCGCACTTGTGTTAGTGTTGAAAAACCACTTTTCGCACTTGTGTTGGAGCAGGAAACCACTTTTGCACTTGTATTAGTGTGGAAAAAACACTTTTTGCACTTGTGATAGTGTTGAAAAACCACTTTTCGCACTTGTGTTAGTGTTGAAAAACCACTTTTCGCACTTGTGTTAGTGTTGAAAAACCACTTTTCGCACTTGTGTTGGTGCAGGAAACCACTTTTGCACTTGTATTAGTGTGGAAAAACCACTTTTTGCACTTGTGTTAGTGTTGAAAAACCACTTTTCGCACTTGTGTTGGTGCAGGAAACCACTTTTGCACTTGTATTAGTGTGGAAAAAACACTTTTTGCACTTGTGATAGTGTTGAAAAACCACTTTTCGCCCTTGTGTTAGTGTTGAAAAACCACTTTTCGCACTTGTGTTGGTGCAGGAAACCACTTTTGCACTTGTATTAGTGTGGAAAAACCACTTTTCGCACTTGTGTTAGTGTTGAAAAACCACTTTTCGCACTTGTGTTAGTGTTGAAAAACCACTTTTCGCACTTGTGTTGGTGTAGGAAACCACTTTTGCACTTGTATTAGTGTGGAAAAAACACTTTTTGCATTTGTGATAGTGTTGAAAAACCACTTTTCGCACTTGTGTTAGTGTTGAAAAACCACTTTTCGCACTTGTGTTAGTGTTGAAAAACCACTTTTTGCACTTGTGTTGGTGCAGGAAACCACTTTTGCACTTGTATTAGTGTGGAAAAACCACTTTTCGCACTTGTGTTAGTGTTGAAAAACCACTTTTCGGACATGTGTTGGTGCAGGAAACCACTTTTGCACTTGTATTAGTGTGGAAAAAACACTTTTTGCACTTGTGATAGTGTTGAAAAACCACTTTTCGCACTTGTGTTAGTGTTGAAAAACCACTTTTCGCACTTGTGTTAGTGTCGAAAAACCACTTTTCGCACTTGTGTTGGTGCAGGAAACCACTTTTGCACTTGTAATAGTGTGGAAAAACCACTTTTTGCACTTGTGATAGTGTTGAAAAACACTTTTCGCACTTGTGTTAGTGTTGAAAAACCACTTTTCGCACTTGTGTTAGTGTTGAAAAACCACTTTTCGCACTTGTGTTGGAGCAGGAAACCACTTTTGCACTTGTATTAGTGTGGAAAAAACACTTTTTGCACTTGTGATAGTGTTGAAAAACCACTTTTCGCACTTGTGTTAGTGTTGAAAAACCACTTTTTGCACTTGTGTTAGTGTTGAAAAACCACTTTTCGCACTTGTGTTGGAGCAGGAAACCACTTTTGCACTTGTATTAGTGTGGAAAAAACACTTTTTGCACTTGTGATAGTGTTGAAAAACCACTTTTCGCACTTGTGTTAGTGTTGAAAAACCACTTTTCGCACTTGTGTTAGTGTTGAAAAACTACTTTTCGCACGTGTGTTGGTGCAGGAAACCACTTTTGCACTTGTATTAGTGTGGAAAAAACACTTTTCACACTTGTGTTAGTGTTGAAAAACCACTTTTCGCACTTGTGTTAGTGTCGAAAAACCACTTTTCGCACTTGTGTTGGTGCAGGAAACCACTTTTGCACTTGTAATAGTGTGGAAAAACCACTTTTTGCACTTGTGATAGTGTTGAAAAACACTTTTCGCACTTGTGTTAGTGTTGAAAAACCACTTTTCGCACTTGTGTTAGTGTTGAAAAACCACTTTTCGCACTTGTGTTGGAGCAGGAAACCACTTTTGCACTTGTATTAGTGTGGGAAAAACACTTTTTGCACTTGTGATAGTGTTGAAAAACCACTTTTCGCACTTGTGTTAGTGTTGAAAAACCACTTTTTGCACTTGTGTTAGTGTTGAAAAACCACTTTTCGCACTTGTGTTAGTGTCGAAAAACCACTTTTCGCACTTGTGTTGGTGCAGGAAACCACTTTTGCACTTGTAATAGTGTGGCAAAACCACTTTTTGCACTTGTGTTAGTGTTGAAAACCCACTTTTCGCACTTGTGTTAGTGTTGAAAAACAACTTTTCGCACTTGTGTTAGTGTTGAAAAACCACTTTTCGCACTTGTGTTGGTGCAGGAAACCACTTTTGCACTTGTATTAGTGTGGAAAAAACACTTTTCGCACTTGTGTTAGTGTTGAAAAACCACTTTTCGCACTTGTGTTAGTGTTGAAAAACCACTTTTCGCACTTGTGTTAGTGTTGAAAAACCACTTTTCGCACTTGTGTTGGTGTAGGAAACCACTTTTGCACTTGTATTAGTGTGGAAAAAACACTTTTTGCACTTGTGATAGTGTTGAAAAACCACTTTTCGCACTTGTGTTAGTGTTGAAAAACCACTTTTCGCACTTGTGTTAGTGTTGAAAAACCACTTTTCGCCCTTGTGTTGGTGCAGGAAACCACTTTTGCACTTGTATTAGTGTGGCAAAAACACTTTTCGCACTTGTGTTAGTGTTGAAAAACCACTTTTCGCACTTGTGTTAGTGTTGAAAAACCACTTTTCGCACATGTGTTGGTGCAGGAAACCACTTTTGCACTTGTATTATGTGGAAAAAACACTTTTTGCACTTGTGATAGTGTTGAAAAACCACTTTTCGCACTTGTGTTAGTGTTGAAAAAACACTTTTGGCACTTGTGTTAGTGTTGAAAAACCACTTTTCGCACTTGTGTTAGTGTTGAAAAACCACTTTTCGCACTTGTGTTAGTGTTGAAAAACCACTTTTCGCACTTGTGTTGGTGCAGGAAACCACTTTTGCACTTGTATTAGTGTGGAAAAAACACTTTTTGCACTTGTGATAGTGTTGAAAGACCACTTTTCTCACTTGTGTTAGTGTTGAAAAACCACTTTTCGCACTTGTGTTAGTGTGGAAAAAACACTTTTTGCACTTGTGATAGTGTTGAAAAACCACTTTTCGAACTTGTGTTAGTGTTGAAAAACCACTTTTCGCACTTGTGTTGGTGCAGGAAACCACTTTTGCACTTGTATTAGTGTGGAAAAACCACTTTTCGCACTTGTGTTAGTGTTGAAAAACCACTTTTCGCACTTGTGTTAGTGTTGAAAAACCACTTATCGCACTTGTGTTAGTGTTGAAAAACCACTTTTCGCACTTGTGTTGGTGCAGGAAACCACTTTTGCACTTGTATTAGTGTGGAAAAAACACTTCTCGCACTTGTGTTAGTGTTGAAAAACCACTTTTCGCACTTGTGTTAGTGTTGAAAAACCACTTTTCGCACTTGTGTTGGTGCACGAAACCACTTTTGCACTTGTATTAGTGTGGAAAAAACACTTTTTGCACTTGTGATAGTGTTGAAAAACCACTTTTCGCACTTGTGTTAGTGTTGAAAAACCACTTTTCGCACTTGTGTTGGTGCAGGAAACCACTTTTGCACTTGTATTAGTGTGGAAAAACCACTTTTCGCACTTGTGTTAGTGTTGAAAAACCACTTTTCGCACTTATGTTAGTGTTGAAAAACCACTTTTCGCACTTGTGTTAGTGTTGAAAAAACACTTTTCGCACTTGTGTTAGTGTTGAAAAACCACTTTTCGCACTTGTGTTAGTGTTGAAAAACCACTTTTCGCACTTGTGTTAGTGTTGAAAAACCACTTTTCGCACTTGTGTTGGTGCAGGAAACCACTTTTGCACTTGTATTAGTGTGGAAAAAACACTTTTTGCACTTGTGATAGTGTTGAAAGACCACTTTTCTCACTTGTGTTAGTGTTGAAAAACCACTTTTCGCACTTGTGTTAGTGTTGAAAAACCACTTTTCGCACTTGTGTTGGAGCAGGAAACCACTTTTGCACTTGTATTAGTGTGGAAAAAACACTTTTTGCACTTGTGATAGTGTTGAAAAACCACTTTTCGCACTTGTGTTAGTGTTGAAAAACCACTTTTCGCACTTGTGTTAGTGTTGAAAAACCACTTTTCGCACTTGTGTTGGTGCAGGAAACCACTTTTGCACTTGTATTAGTGTGGAAAAACCACTTTTTGCACTTGTGTTAGTGTTGAAAAACCACTTTTCGCACTTGTGTTGGTGCAGGAAACCACTTTTGCACTTGTATTAGTGTGGAAAAAACACTTTTTGCACTTGTGATAGTGTTGAAAAACCACTTTTCGCCCTTGTGTTAGTGTTGAAAAACCACTTTTCGCACTTGTGTTGGTGCAGGAAACCACTTTTGCACTTGTATTAGTGTGGAAAAACCACTTTTCGCACTTGTGTTAGTGTTGAAAAACCACTTTTCGCACTTGTGTTAGTGTTGAAAAACCACTTTTCGCACTTGTGTTGGTGTAGGAAACCACTTTTGCACTTGTATTAGTGTGGAAAAAACACTTTTTGCATTTGTGATAGTGTTGAAAAACCACTTTTCGCACTTGTGTTAGTGTTGAAAAACCACTTTTCGCACTTGTGTTAGTGTTGAAAAACCACTTTTTGCACTTGTGTTGGTGCAGGAAACCACTTTTGCACTTGTATTAGTGTGGAAAACCACTTTTCGCACTTGTGTTAGTGTTGAAAAACCACTTTTCGGACATGTGTTGGTGCAGGAAACCACTTTTGCACTTGTATTAGTGTGGAAAAAACACTTTTTGCACTTGTGATAGTGTTGAAAAACCACTTTTCGCACTTGTGTTAGTGTTGAAAAACCACTTTTCGCACTTGTGTTAGTGTCGAAAAACCACTTTTCGCACTTGTGTTGGTGCAGGAAACCACTTTTGCACTTGTAATAGTGTGGAAAAACCACTTTTTGCACTTGTGATAGTGTTGAAAAACACTTTTCGCACTTGTGTTAGTGTTGAAAAACCACTTTTCGCACTTGTGTTAGTGTTGAAAAACCACTTTTCGCACTTGTGTTGGAGCAGGAAACCACTTTTGCACTTGTATTAGTGTGGAAAAAACACTTTTTGCACTTGTGATAGTGTTGAAAAACCACTTTTCGCACTTGTGTTAGTGTTGAAAAACCACTTTTTGCACTTGTGTTAGTGTTGAAAAACCACTTTTCGCACTTGTGTTAGTGTCGAAAAACCACTTTTCGCACTTGTGTTGGTGCAGGAAACCACTTTTGCACTTGTAATAGTGTGGCAAAACCACTTTTTGCACTTGTGTTAGTGTTGAAAAACCACTTTTCGCACTTGTGTTAGTGTTGAAAAACAACTTTTCGCACTTGTGTTAGTGTTGAAAAACCACTTTTCGCACTTGTGTTGGTGCAGGAAACCACTTTTGCACTTGTATTAGTGTGGAAAAAACACTTTTCGCACTTGTGTTAGTGTTGAAAAACCACTTTTCGCACTTGTGTTAGTGTTGAAAAACCACTTTTCGCACTTGTGTTAGTGTTGAAAAACCACTTTTCGCACTTGTGTTGGTGTAGGAAACCACTTTTGCACTTGTATTAGTGTGGAAAAAAACACTTTTTGCACTTGTGATAGTGTTGAAAAACCACTTTTCGCACTTGTGTTAGTGTTGAAAAAACCACTTTTCGCACTTGTGTTAGTGTTGAAAAACCACTTTTCGCACTTGTGTTGGTGCAGGAAACCACTTTTGCACTTGTATTAGTGTGGAAAAACCACTTTTCGCACTTGTGTTAGTGTTGAAAACCACTTTTCGCACTTGTGTTAGTGTTGAAAAACCACTTTTCGCACATGTGTTGGTGCAGGAAACCACTTTTGCACTTGTATTAGTGTGGAAAAAACACTTTTTGCACTTGTGATAGTGTGTGAAAAACCACTTTTCGCACTTGTGTTAGTGTTGAAAAAACACTTTTCGCACTTGTGTTAGTGTTGGAAAAACCACTTTTCGCACTTGTGTTAGTGTTGAAAAACCACTTTTCGCACTTGTGTTAGTATTGAAAAACCACTTTTCGCACTTGTGTTGGTGCAGGAAACCACTTTTGCACTTGTATTAGTGTGGAAAAACCACTTTTCGCACTTGTGTTAGTGTTGAAAAACCACTTTTCGCACTTGTGTTAGTGTTGAAAAACCACTTATCGCACTTGTGTTAGTGTTGAAAAAACCACTTTTCGCACTTGTGTTGGTGCAGGAAACCACTTTTGCACTTGTATTAGTGTGGAAAAAACACTTCTCGCACTTGTGTTAGTGTTGAAAAAACCACTTTTCGCACTTGTGTTAGTGTTGAAAAACCACTTTTCGCACTTGTGTTGGTGCACGAAACCACTTTTGCACTTGTATTAGTGTGGAAAAAAACACTTTTTGCACTTGTGATAGTGTTGAAAAACCACTTTTCGCACTTGTGTTAGTGTTGAAAAACCACTTTTCGCACTTGTGTTGGTGCAGGAAACCACTTTTGCACTTGTATTAGTGTGGAAAAACCACTTTTCGCACTTGTGTTAGTGTTGAAAAACACTTTTTCGCACTTATGTTAGTGTTGAAAAACCACTTTTCGCACTTGTGTTAGTGTTGAAAAAACACTTTTCGCACTTGTGTTGGTGCAGGAAACCACTTTTGCACTTGTATTAGTGTGGAAAAAAACACTTTTCGCACTTGTGTTAGTGTTGAAAAACCACTTTTCGCACTTGTGTTAGTGTTGAAAAACCACTTTTCGCACTTGTGATAGTGTTGAAAAAACACTTTTCGCACTTGTGTTAGTGTTGAAAAACCACTTTTCGCACTTGTGTTGGTGCAGGAAACCACTTTTGCACTTGTATTAGTGTGGAAAAAAACACTTTTTGCACTTGTGTTAGTGTTGAAAAAACACTTTTCGCACTTGTGTTAGTGTTGAAAAAACTACTTTTCGCACGTGTGTTGGTGCAGGGAAACCACTTTTGCACTTGTATTAGTGTGGAAAAAACACTTTTCACACTTGTGTTAGTGTTGAAAAACCACTTTTCGCACTTGTGTTAGTTGTCGAAAAACCACTTTTCGCACTTGTGTTGGTGCAGGAAACCACTTTTGCACTTGTAATAGTGTGGAAAAACCACTTTTTGCACTTGTGATAGTGTTGAAAAACACTTTTCGCACTTGTGTTAGTGTTGAAAAACCACTTTTCGCACTTGTGTTAGTGTTGAAAAACCACTTTTTCGCACTTGTGTTGGAGCAGGAAACCACTTTTGCACTTGTATTAGTGTGGGAAAAACACTTTTTGCACTTGTGATAGTGTTGAAAAACCACTTTTCGCACTTGTGTTAGTGTTGAAAAACCACTTTTTGCACTTGTGTTAGTGTTGAAAAACCACTTTTCGCACTTGTGTTAGTGTCGAAAAACCACTTTTCGCACTTGTGTTGGTGCAGGAAACCACTTTTGCACTTGTAATAGTGTGGCAAAACCACTTTTTTGCACTTGTGTTAGTGTTGAAAACCACTTTTCGCACTTGTGTTAGTGTTGAAAAACAACTTTTCGCACTTGTGTTAGTGTTGAAAAACCACTTTTCGCACTTGTGTTGGTGCAGGAAACCACTTTTGCACTTGTATTAGTGTGGAAAAAACACTTTTCGCACTTGTGTTAGTGTTGAAAAACCACTTTTCGCACTTGTGTTAGTGTTGAAAAACCACTTTTCGCACTTGTGTTAGTGTTGAAAAACCACTTTTCGCACTTGTGTTGGTGTAGGAAACCACTTTTGCACTTGTATTAGTGTGGAAAAAACACTTTTTGCACTTGTGATAGTGTTGAAAAACCACTTTTCGCACTTGTGTTAGTGTTGAAAAACCACTTTTCGCACTTGTGTTAGTGTTGAAAAACCACTTTTCGCCCTTGTGTTGGTGCAGGAAACCACTTTTTGCCACTTGTATTAGTGTGGCAAAAAACACTTTTCGCACTTGTGTTAGTGTTGAAAAACCACTTTTCGCACTTGTGTTAGTGTTGAAAAACCACTTTTCGCACATGTGTTGGTGCAGGAAACCACTTTTGCACTTGTATTATGTGGAAAAAACACTTTTTGCACTTGTGATAGTGTTGAAAAACCACTTTTCGCACTTGTGTTAGTGTTGAAAAAACACTTTTGGCACTTGTGTTAGTGTTGAAAAACCACTTTTCGCACTTGTGTTAGTGTTTGAAAACCACTTTTCGCACTTGTGTTAGTGTTGAAAAACCACTTTTCGCACTTGTGTTGGTGCAGGAAACCACTTTTGCACTTGTATTAGTGTGGAAAAAACACTTTTTGCACTTGTGATAGTGTTGAAAGACACTTTTCTCACTTGTGTTAGTGTTGAAAAACCACTTTTCGCACTTGTGTTAGTGTGGTAAAAACACTTTTTGCACTTGTGATAGTGTTGAAAAACCACTTTTCGAACTTGTGTTAGTGTTGAAAACCACTTTTCGCACTTGTGTTGGTGCAGGAAACCACTTTTGCACTTGTATTAGTGTGGAAAAACCACTTTTCGCACTTGTGTTAGTGTTGAAAAACCACTTTTTCGCACTTGTGTTAGTGTTGAAAAACCACTTATCGCACTTGTGTTAGTGTTGAAAAACCACTTTTCGCACTTGTGTTGGTGCAGGAAACCACTTTTGCACTTGTATTAGTGTGGAAAAAAACACTTCTTCGCACTTGTGTTAGTGTTGAAAAACCACTTTTCGCACTTGTGTTAGTGTTGAAAAACCACTTTTCGCACTTGTGTTGGTGCACGAAACCACTTTTGCACTTGTATTAGTGTGGAAAAAACACTTTTTTGCACTTGTGATAGTGTTGAAAAACCACTTTTCGCACTTGTGTTAGTGTTGAAAAACCACTTTTCGCACTTGTGTTGGTGCAGGAAACCACTTTTGCACTTGTATTAGTGTGGAAAAACCACTTTTCGCACTTGTGTTAGTGTTGAAAAACCACTTTTCGCACTTATGTTAGTGTTGAAAAACCACTTTTCGCACTTGTGTTAGTGTTGAAAAAACACTTTTCGCACTTGTGTTAGTGTTGAAAAACCACTTTTCGCACTTGTGTTAGTGTTGAAAAACCACTTTTCGCACTTGTGTTAGTGTTGAAAAACCACTTTTCGCACTTGTGTTGGTGCAGGAAACCCACTTTTTGCACTTGTATTAGTGTGGAAAAAACACTTTTTGCACTTGTGATAGTGTTGAAAGACCACTTTTCTCACTTGTGTTAGTGTTGAAAAACCACTTTTCGCACTTGTGTTAGTGTGGAAACAACACTTTTTGCACTTGTGAAGTGTTGAAAAACCACTTTTCGAACTTGTGTTAGTGTTGAAAAACCACTTTTCGCACTTGTGTTGGTGCAGGAAAACCACTTTTGCACTTGTATTAGTGTGAAAAACCACTTTCGCACTTGTGTTAGTGTTGAAAAACCACTTTTCGCACTTGTGTTAGTGTTGAAAAACCACTTATCGCACTTGTGTTAGTGTTGAAAAACCACTTTTCGCACTTGTGTTGGTGCAGGAAAACCACTTTTGCACTTGTATTAGTGTGGAAAAAAACACTTCTCGCACTTGTGTTAGTGTTGAAAAACCACCTTTTCGCACTTGTGTTAGTGTTGAAAAACCACTTTTCGCACTTGTGTTGGTGCACGAAACCACTTTTGCACTTGTATTAGTGTGGAAAAAACACTTTTCTGCACTTGTGATAGTGTTGAAAAAACCACTTTTCGCACTTGTGTTAGTGTTGAAAAACCACTTTTCGCACTTGTGTTGGTGCAGGAAACCACTTTTGCACTTGTATTAGTGTGGAAAAAACACTTTTCGCACTTGTGTTAGTGTTGAAAAACCACTTTTCGCACTTGTGTTAGTGTTGAAAAACCACTTTTCGCACTTGTGATAGTGTTGAAAAAACACTTTTCGCACTTGTGTTAGTGTTGAACAACCACTTTTCGCACTTGTGTTGGTGCAGGAAACCACTTTTGCACTTGTATTAGTGTGGAAAAAACACTTTTTGCACTTGTGTTAGTGTTGAAAAAACACTTTTCGCACTTGTGTTAGTGTTGAAAAACTACTTTTCGCACGTGTGTTGGTGCAGGAAACCACTTTTGCACTTGTATTAGTGTGGAAAAAACACTTTTTCACACTTGTGTTAGTGTTGAAAAACCACTTTTAGCACTTGTGTTAGTGTCGAAAAACCACTTTTCGCACTTGTGTTGGTGCAGGAAACCACTTTTGCACTTGTAATAGTGTGGAAAAACCACTTTTTGCACTTGTGATAGTGTTGAAAAACACTTTTCGCACTTGTGTTAGTGTTGAAAAACCACTTTTCGCACTTGTGTTAGTGTTGAAAAACCACTTTTTGCACTTGTGTTGGAGCAGGAAACCCACTTTTGCACTTGTATTAGTGTGGAAAAAACACTTTTTGCACTTGTGATAGTGTTGAAAAACCACTTTTCGCACTTGTGTTAGTGTTGAAAAACCACGTTTTTGCACTTGTGTTAGTGTTGAAAAACCACTTTTCGCACTTGTGTTAGTGTCGAAAAACCACTTTTCGCACTTGTGTCTGGTGCAGGAAACCACTTTTGCACTTGTAATAGTGTGGCAAAACCACTTTTTGCACTTGTGTTAGTGTTGAAAAACCACTTTTCGCACTTGTGTTAGTGTTGAAAAACAACTTTTCGCACTTGTGTTAGTGTTGAAAAACCACTTTTCGCACTTGTGTTGTGCAGGAAACCACTTTTGCACTTGTATTAGTGTGGAAAAAACACTTTCGCACTTGTGTTAGTGTGAAAAACCACTTTTCGCACTTGTGTTAAGTGTTGAAAAACCACTTTTCGCACTTGTGTTAGTGTTGAAAAACCACTTTTCGCACTTGTGTTGGTGTAGGAAACCACTTTTGCACTTGTATTAGTGTGGAAAAAACACTTTTTGCACTTGTGATAGTGTTGAAAAAACCACTTTTCGCACTTGTGTTAGTGTTGAAAAACACTTTTCGCACTTGTGTTAGTGTTGAAAAACCACTTTTCGCACTTGTGTTGGTGCAGGAAACCACTTTTGCACTTGTATTAGTGTGGAAAAACCACTTTTCGCACTTGTGTTAGTGTTGAAAAACCACTTTTCGCACTTATGTTAGTGTTGAAAAACCACTTTTCGCACTTGTGTTAGTGTTGAAAAAACACTTTTCGCACTTGTGTTAGTGTTGAAAAACCACTTTTCGCACTTGTGTTAGTGTTGAAAAACCACTTTTCGCACTTGTGTTAGTGTTGAAAAACCACTTTTCGCACTTGTGTTGGTGCAGGAAACCACTTTTGCACTTGTATTAGTGTGGAAAAAAACACTTTTTGCACTTGTGATAGTGTTGAAAGACCACTTTTCTCACTTGTGTTAGTGTTGAAAAACCACTTTTCGCACTTGTGTTAGTGTGGAAAAACACTTTTTGCACTTGTGATAGTGTTGAAAAACCACTTTTCAACACTATCACAAGTGCAAAAAGTGTTTTTTCCACACTAACACAAGTGCGAAAAGTGGTTTTTTCAACACTAACACAAGTGAGAAAAGTGGTCTTTCAACACTATCACAAGTGCAAAAAGTGTTTTTTCCACACTAATACAAGTGCAAAAGTGGTTTCCTGCACCAACACAAGTGCGAAAAGTGGTTTTTCAACACTAACACAAGTGCGAAAAGTGGTTTTTCAACACTAACACAAGTGCGAAAAGTGGTTTTTCAACACTAACACAAGTGCGAAAAGTGTTTTTTCAACACTAACACAAGTGCGAAAAGTGGTTTTTCAACACTAACATAAGTGCGAAAAGTGGTTTTTCAACACTAACACAAGTGCGAAAAGTGGTTTTTCCACACTAATACAAGTGCAAAAGTGGTTTCCTGCACCAACACAAGTGCGAAAAGTGGTTTTTCAACACTAACACAAGTGCGAAAAGAGGTTTTCAACACTAACACAAGTGCGAAAAGTGGTTTTTCAACACTATCACAAGTGCAAAAAGTGTTTTTTCCACACTAATACAAGTGCAAAAGTGGTTTCCTACACCAACACAAGTGCGAAAAGTGGTTTTTCAACACTAACACAAGTGCGAAAAGTGGTTTTTCAACACTAACACAAGTGCGAAAAGTGGTTTTTCAACACTAACACAAGTGCGAAAAGTGTTTTTTCCACACTAATACAAGTGCAAAAGTGGTTTCCTGCACCAACACAAGTGCGAAAAGTGGTTTTCAACACTAACACAAGTGCGAAAAGTTGTTTTTCAACACTAACACAAGTGCGAAAAGTGGTTTTTCAACACTAACACAAGTGCAAAAAGTGGTTTTGCCACACTATTACAAGTGCAAAAGTGGTTTCCTGCAACCAACACAAGTGCGAAAAGTGGTTTTTCGACACTAACACAAGTGCGAAAAGTGGTTTTTCAACACTAACACAAGTGCAAAAAGTGGTTTTTCAACACTAACACAAGTGCGAAAAGTGGTTTTTCAACACTATCACAAGTGCAAAAGTGTTTTTTCCACACTAATACAAGTGCAAAAGTGGTTTCCTGCTCCAACACAAGTGCAAAAAGTGGTTTTTTCAACACTAACACAAGTGCGAAAAGTGGTTTTTCAACACTAACACAAGTGCGAAAAGTGTTTTTCAACACTATCACAAGTGCAAAAAGTGGTTTTTCCACACTATTACAAGTGCAAAAGTGGTTTCCTGCACCAACACAAGTGCGAAAAGTGGTTTTTCGACACTAACACAAGTGCTAAAAGTGGTTTTTCAACACTAACACAAGTGTGAAAAGTGTTTTTTCCACACTAATACAAGTGCAAAAGTGGTTTCCTGCACCAACACACGTGCGAAAAGTAGTTTTTCAACACTAACACAAGTGCGAAAAGTGTTTTTTCAACACTAACACAAGTGCAAAAAGTGTTTTTTCCACACTAATACAAGTGCAAAAGTGGTTTCCTGCACCAACACAAGTGCGAAAAGTGGTTTTTCAACACTAACACAAGTGCGAAAAGTGTTTTTTCAACACTATCACAAGTGCGAAAAGTGGTTTTTCAACACTAACACAAGTGCGAAAAGTGGTTTTTCAACACTAACACAAAGTGCGAAAAGTGTTTTTTCCACACTAATACAAGTGCAAAAGTGGTTTCCTGCACCAACACAAGTGCGAAAAGTGGTTTTTCAACACTAACACAAGTGCGAAAAGTGGTTTTTCAACACTATCACAAGTGCAAAAAGTGTTTTTTCCACACTAATACAAGTGCAAAAGTGGTTTCGTGCACCAACACAAGTGCGAAAAGTGGTTTTTCAACACTAACACAAGTGCGAAAAGTGGTTTTTCAACACTAACACAAGTGCGAGAAGTGTTTTTTCCACACTAATACAAGTGCAAAAGTGGTTTCCTGCACCAACACAAGTGCGAAAAGTGGTTTTTCAACACTAACACAAGTGCGATAAGTGGTTTTTCAACACTAACACAAGTGCGAAAAGTGGTTTTTTCAACACTAACACAAAGTGCGAAAAGTGGTTTTTCCACACTAATACAAGTGCAAAAGTGGTTTCCTGCACCAACACAAAGTGCGAAAAGTGGTTTTTCAACACTAACACAAGTTCGAAAAGTGGTTTTTCAACACTATCACAAGTGCAAAAAAGTGTTTTTTCCACACTAACACAAGTGCGAAAAGTGGTTTTTTCAACACTAACACAAGTGAGAAAAGTGGTCTTTCAACACTATCACAAGTGCAAAAAGTGTTTTTTCCACACTAATACAAGTGCAAAAGTGGTTTCCTGCACCAACACAAGTGCGAAAAGTGGTTTTTCAACACTAACACAAGTGCGAAAAGTGGTTTTTCAACACTAACACAAGTGCGAAAAAGTGGTTTTTCAACACTAACACAAGTGCGAAAAGTGTTTTTTCAACACTAACACAAGTGCGAAAAGTGGTTTTTCAACACTAACATAAGTGCGAAAAGTGGTTTTTCAACACTAACACAAGTGCGAAAAGTGGTTTTTCCACACTAATACAAGTGCAAAAGTGGTTTCCTGCACCAACACAAGTGCGAAAAGTGGTTTTTCAACACTAACACAAGTGCGAAAAGTGGTTTTTCAACACTATCACAAGTGCAAAAAGTGTTTTTTCCACACTAATACAAGTGCAAAAGTGGTTTCGGTGCACCAACACAAGTGCGAAAAGTGGTTTTTCAACACTAACACAAGTGCGAAAAGTGGTTTTTTCAACACTAACACAAGTGCGAGAAGTGTTTTTTCCACACTAATACAAGTGCAAAAGTGGTTTCCTGCACCAACACAAGTGCGAAAAGTGGTTTTTCAACACTAACACAAGTTGCGATAAGTGGTTTTTCAACACTAACACAAGTGCGAAAAGTGGTTTATTCAACACTAACACAAGTGCGAAAAGTGGTTTTTCCACACTAATACAAGTGCAAAAGTGGTTTCCTGCACCAACACAAGTGCGAAAAGTGGTTTTTCAACACTAACACAAGTTCGAAAAGTGGTTTTTCAACACTATCACAAGTGCAAAAAGTGTTTTTACCACACTAACACAAGTGCGAAAAGTGGTTTTTCAACACTAACACAAGTGAGAAAAGTGGTCTTTCAACACTATCACAAGTGCAAAAAGTGTTTTTTCCACACTAATACAAGTGCAAAAGTGGTTTCCTGCACCAACACAAGTGCGAAAAGTGGTTTTTCAACACTAACACAAGTGCGAAAAGTGGTTTTTCAACACTAACACAAGTGCGAAAAGTGGTTTTTCAACACTAACACAAGTGCCCAAAAGTGTTTTTTCAAACACTAACACAAGTGCGAAAAGTGGTTTTTCAACACTATCACAAGTGCAAAAAGTGTTTTTTTCCACATAATACAAGTGCAAAAGTGGTTTCCCTGCACCAACACATGTGCGAAAAGTGGTTTTTCAACACTAACACAAGTGCGAAAAGTGGTTTTATCAACACTAACACAAGTGCGAAAAGTGTTTTTGCCACACTAATACAAGTGCAAAAGTGGTTTCCTGCACCAACACAAGGGCGAAAAGTGGTTTTTCAACACTAACACAAGTGCGAAAAGTGGTTTTTTCAACACTAACACAAGTGCGAAAAGTGGTTTTTCAACACTATCACAAGTGCAAAAAGTGTTTTTTCCACACTAATACAAGTGCAAAAGTGGTTTCCTACACCAACACAAGTGCGAAAAGTGGTTTTTCAACACTAACACAAGTGCGAAAAGTGGTTTTTCAACACTAACACAAGTGCGAAAAGTGGTTTTTCAACACTAACACAAGTGCGAAAAGTGTTTTTTTCCACACTAATACAAGTGCAAAAGTGGTTTCCTGCACCAACACAAGTGCGAAAAGTGGTTTTTCAACACTAACACAAGTGCGAAAAGTTGTTTTTCAACACTAACACAAAGTGCGAAAAGTGGGTTTTCAACACTAACACAAGTGCAAAAAGTGGTTTTGCCCACACTATTACAAGTGCAAAAGTGGTTTCCTGCACCAACACAAGTGCGAAAAGTGGTTTTTCGACACTAACACAAGTGCGAAAAGTGGTTTTTTCAACACTAACACAAGTGCCAAAAGTGGTTTTTCAACACTAACACAAGTGCGAAAAGTGGTTTTTCAACAACTATCACAAGTGCAAAAAGTGTTTTTTCCCACACTAATACAAGTGCAAAAGTGGTTTCCTGCTCCAACACAAGTGCGAAAAGTGGTTTTTCAACACTAACACAAGTGCGAAAAGTGGTTTTTCAACACTAACACAAGTGGCGAAAAGTGTTTTTCAACACTATCACAAGTGCAAAAAGTGGTTTTTCCACACTATTACAAGTGCAAAAGTGGTTTCCTGCACCAACACAAGTGCGAAAAGTGGTTTTTCGACACTAACACAAGTGCGAAAAGTGGTTTTTTCAACACTAACACAAGTGTGAAAAGTGTTTTTTCCACACTAATACAAGTGCAAAAGTGGTTTCCTGCACCAACACCACGTGCGAAAAGTAGTTTTTCAACACTAACACAAGTGCGAAAAGTGTTTTTTCAACACTAACACAAGTGCAAAAAGTGTTTTTTCCAACACTAATACAAGTGCAAAAGTGGTTTCCTGCACCAACACAAGTGCGAAAAGTGGTTTTTCAAACACTAACACAAGTGCGAAAAGTGTTTTTTCAACACTATCACAAGTGCGAAAAGTGGTTTTTCAACACTAACACAAGTGCGAAAAGTGGTTTTTCAACACTAACACAAGTGCGAAAAGTGTTTTTTCCACACTAATACAAGTGCAAAAGTGGTTTCCTGCACCAACACAAGTGCGAAAAGTGTTTTTTCAACACTAACACAAGTGCGAAAAGTGGTTTTTCAACACTAACATAAGTGCGAAAAGTGGTTTTTCAACACTAACACAAGTGCGAAAAGTGGTTTTTCCACACTAATACAAGTGCAAAGTGGTTTCCTGCACCAACACAAGTGCGAAAAGTGGTTTTTCAACACTAACACAAGTGCGAAAAGTGGTTTTTCAACACTATCACAAGTGCAAAAGTGTTTTTTCCACACTAATACAAGTGCAAAAGTGGTTTCGTGCACCAACACAAGTGCGAAAAGTGGTTTTTCAACACTAACACAAGTGCGAAAAGTGGTTTTTCAACACTAACACAAGTGCGAGAAGTGTTTTTTCCACACTAATACAAGTGCAAAAGTGGTTTCCTGCACCAACACAAGTGCGAAAAGTGGTTTTTCAACACTAACACAAGTGCGATAAGTGGTTTTTCAACACTAACACAAGTGCGAAAAGTGGTTTTTCAACACTAACACAAGTGCGAAAAGTGGTTTTTCCACACTAATACAAGTGCAAAAGTGGTTTCTGCACCAACACAAGTGCGAAAAGTGGTTTTTCAATACTAACACAAGTGCGAAAAGTGGTTTTTCAACACTAACACAAGTGCGAAAAGTGGTTTTTCAACACTAACACAAGTGCGAAAAGTGTTTTTTCAACACTAACACAAGTGCGAAAAGTGGTTTTTCAACACTATCACAAGTGCAAAAAGTGTTTTTTCCACACTAATACAAGTGCAAAAGTGGTTTCCTGCACCAACACATGTGCGAAAAGTGGTTTTTCAACACTAACACAAGTGCGAAAAGTGGTTTTTCAACACTAACACAAAGTGCGAAAAGTGGTTTTTCCACACTAATACAAGTGCAAAAGTGGTTTCCTGCACCAACACAAGTGCGAAAAGTGGTTTTTTCAACACTAACACAAGTGCGAAAAGTGGTTTTTCAACACTAACACAAGTGCGAAAAGTGGTTTTTCAACACTATCACAAGTGCAAAAAGTGTTTTTTCCACACTAATACAAGTGCAAAAGTGGTTTCCTACACCAACACAAGGTGCGAAAAGTGGTTTTTCAACACTAACACAAGTGCGAAAAGTGGTTTTTCAACACTAACACAAGTGCGAAAAGTGGTTTTTCAACACTAACACAAGTGCGAAAAGTGTTTTTTCCACACTAATACAAGTGCAAAAGTGGTTTCCTGCACCAACACAAGTGCGAAAAGTGGTTTTTCAACACTAACACAAGTGCGAAAAGTTGTTTTTCAACACTAACACAAGTGCGAAAAGTGGTTTTTCAACACTAACACAAGTGCAAAAAGTGGTTTTTGCCACACTATTACAAGTGCAAAAGTGGTTTCCCTGCACCAACACAAGTGCGAAAAGTGGTTTTTCGACACTAACACAAGTGCGAAAAGTGGTTTTTTCAACACTAACACAGTGCAAAAAGTGGTTTTTCAACACTAACACAAGTGCGAAAAGTGGTTTTTCAACACTATCACCAAGTGCAAAAAGTGTTTTTTTCCACACTAATACAAGTGCAAAAGTGGTTTCCTGCTCCAACACAAGTGCGAAAAGTGGTTTTTCAACACTAACACAAGTGCGAAAAGTGGTTTTTCAACACTAACACAAGTGCGAAAAGTGTTTTCAACACTATCACAAGTGCAAAAAGTGGTTTTTCCACACTATTAAGTGCAAAGTGGTAGCAAAAGTGGTTTCCTGCACCAACACAAGTGCGAAAAGTGGTTTTTCGACACTAACACAAGTGCGAAAAGTGGTTTTTCAACACTAACACAAGTGCGAAAAGTGTTTTTCAACACTATCACAAGTGCAAAAAGTGTTTTTTCCACACTAATACAAGTGCAAAAGTGGTTTCCTGCACCAACACATGTCCGAAAAGTGGTTTTTCAACACTAACACAAGTGCGAAAAGTGGTTTTCCACACTAATACAAGTGCAAAAGTGGTTTCCTGCACCAACACAAGTGCAAAAAGTGGTTTTCAACACTAACACAAGTGCGAAAGTGGTTTTTCAACACTAACACAAGTGCGAAAAGTGGTTTTTCAACACTATCACAAATGCAAAAAGTGTTTTTTCCACACTAATACAAGTGCAAAAGTGGTTTCCTACACCAACACAAGTGCGAAAAGTGGTTTTTCAACACTAACACAAGTGCGAAAAGTGGTTTTTCAACACTAACACAAGTGCGAAAAGTGGTTTTTTCCACCACTAATACAAGTGCAAAAGTGGTTTCCTGCACCAACACAAGTGCGAAAAGTGGTTTTTCAACACTAACACAAGGGCGAAAAGTGGTTTTTCAACACTATCACAAGTGCAAAAAGTGTTTTTTCCACACTAATACAAGTGCAAAAGTGGTTTCCTGCACCAACACAAGTGCGAAAAGTGGTTTTTCAACACTAACACAAGTGCAAAAAGTGGTTTTTCCACACTAATACAAGTGCAAAAGTGGTTTCCTGCACCAACACAAGTGCGAAAAGTGGTTTTTCAACACTAACACAAGTGCGAAAAGTGGTTTTTCAACACTAACACAAGTGCGAAAAGTGGTTTTTCAACACTATCACAAGTGCAAAAAGTGTTTTTCCACACTAATACAAGTGCAAAAGTGGTTTCCTGCTCCAACACAAGTGCGAAAAGTGGTTTTTCAACACTAACACAAGTGCGAAAAGTGGTTTTTCAACACTAACACAAGTGAGAAAAGTGGTCTTTCAACAACTATCACAAGTGCAAAAAGTGTTTTTTCCACACTAATACAAGTGCAAAAGTGGTTTCCTGCACCAACACAAGTGCGAAAAGTGGTTTTTCAACACTAACACAAGTGCGAAAAGTGGTTTTTCAACACTAACACAAGTGCGAAAAGTGTTTTTCAACACTAACACAAGTGCGAAAAGTGTTTTTTCAACACTAACACAAGTGCGAAAAGTGGTTTTTCAACACTAACATAAGTGCGAAAAGTGGTTTTTCAACACTAACACAAGTGCGAAAAGTGGTTTTTCCACACTAATACAAGTGCAAAAGTGGTTTCCTGCACCAACACAAGTGCGAAAAGTGGTTTTTCAACACTAACACAAGTGCGAAAAGTGGTTTTTCAACACTATCACAAGTGCAAAAAGTGTTTTTTTCCACACTAATACAAGTGCAAAAGTGGTTTCGTGCACCAACACAAGTGCGAAAAGTGGTTTTTCAACACTAACACAAGTGCGAAAAGTGTTTTTCAACACTAACACAAGTGCGAGAAGTGTTTTTTCCACACTAATACAAGTGCAAAAGTGGTTTCCTGCACCAACACAAGTGCGAAAAGTGGTTTTTCAACACTAACACAAGTGCGATAAGTGGTTTTTTCAACACTAACACAAGTGCGAAAAGTGGTTTTTCAACACTAACACAAGTGCGAAAAGTGGTTTTTCCACACTAATACAAGTGCAAAAGTGGTTTCCTGCACCACACACAAGTGCGAAAAGTGGTTTTTCAACACTAACACAAGTTCGAAAAGTGGTTTTTCAAACACTATCACAAGTGCAAAAAGTGTTTTTTCCACACTAACACAAGTGCGAAAAGTGGTTTTTCAACACTAACACAAGTGAGAAAAGTGGTCTTTCAACACTATCACAAGTGCAAAAAGTGTTTTTTCCACACTAATACAAGTGCAAAAGTGGTTTCCTGCACCAACACAAGTGCGAAAGTGGTTTTTCAACACTAACACAAGTGCGAAAAGTGGTTTTTCAACACTAACACAAGTGCGAAAAGTGGTTTTTCAACACTAACACAAGTGCCAAAAGTGTTTTTTCAACACTAACACAAGTGCGAAAAGTGGTTTTTCAACACTATCACAAGTGCAAAAAGTGTTTTTTCCACATAATACAAGTGCAAAAGTGGTTTCCCTGCACCAACACATGTGCGAAAAGTGGTTTTTCAACACTAACACAAGTGCGAAAAGTGGTTTTTCAACACTAACACAAGTGCGAAAAGTGTTTTTGCCACACTAATACAAGTGCAAAAAGTGGTTTCCTGCACCAACACAAGGGCGAAAAGTGGTTTTTCAACACTAACACAAGTGCGAAAAGTGGTTTTTCAAACACTAACACAAGTGCGAAAAGTGGTTTTTCAACACTATCACAAGTGCAAAAAGTGTTTTTTCCACACTAATACAAGTGCAAAAGTGGTTTCCTACACCAACACAAGTGCGAAAAGTGGTTTTTCAACACTAACACAAGTGCGAAAAGTGGTTTTTCAACACTAACACAAGTGCGAAAAGTGGTTTTCAACACTAACACAAGTGCGAAAAGTGTTTTTTCCACACTAATACAAGTGCAAAAGTGGTTTCCTGCACCAACACAAGTGCGAAAAGTGGTTTTTCAACACTAACACAAGTGCGAAAAGTTGTTTTTCAACACTAACACAAGTGCGAAAAGTGGGTTTTCAACACTAACACAAGTGCACAAAAAGTGGTTTTGCCACACTATTACAAGTGCAAAAGTGGTTTCCTGCACCAACACAAGTGCGAAAAGTGGTTTTTCCGACACTAACACAAGTGCGAAAAGTGGTTTTTCAACACTAACACAAGTGCAAAAAGTGGTTTTTCAACACTAACACAAGTGCGAAAAGTGGTTTTTCAACACTATCACAAGTGCAAAAGTGTTTTTCCCACACTAATACAAGTGCAAAAGTGGTTTCCTGCTCCAACACAAGTGCGAAAAGTGGTTTTTCAACACTAACACAAGTGCGAAAAGTGGTTTTTCAACACTAACACAAGTGCGAAAAGTGTTTTTCAACACTATCACAAGTGCAAAAAGTGGTTTTTCCACACTATTACAAGTGCAAAAGTGGTTTCCTGCACCAACACAAGTGCGAAAAGTGGTTTTTCGACACTAACACAAGTGCGAAAAGTGGTTTTTCAACACTAACACAAGTGTGAAAAGTGTTTTTTCCACACTAATACAAGTGCAAAAGTGGTTTCCTGCACCAACACACGTGCGAAAAGTAGTTTTTCAACACTAACACAAGTGCGAAAAGTGGTTTTTTCAACACTAACACAAGTGCGAAAAGTGGTTTTTCAACACTATCACAAGTGCAAAAAGTGTTTTTTCCACACTAATACAAGTGCAAAAGTGGTTTCCTGCTCCAACACAAGTGCGAAAAGTGGTTTTTCAACACTAACACAAGTGCAAAAAGTGGTTTTTCAACACTAACACAAGTGCGAAAAGTGGTTTTTCAACACTATCACAAGTGCAAAAAGTGTTTTTTCCACACTAATACAAGTGCAAAAGTGGTTTCCTGCTCCAACACAAGTGCGAAAAGTGGTTTTTCAACACTAACACAAGTGCGAAAAGTGGTTTTTCAACACTAACACAAGTGCGAAAAGTGTTTTTCAACACTATCACAAGTGCAAAAAGTGGTTTTTCCACACTATTACAAGTGCAAAAGTGGTTTCCTGCACCAACCAAGTGCGAAAAGTGGTTTTTCGACACTAACACAAGTGCGAAAAGTG